>NC_057813.1:564480291-564528979 GCF_018294505.1 Triticum aestivum
GGAGCCGCCGCCACCGACGAGCTCCCTCGCGGCCACCGCCACCCCCTAGCCTCGCCGATGCGCTCAAAGGCTCCGCCTCGACCCCCTCTTCCTCCCCACCGACCCACGGCCCTCCGGAAGCCCTGGATGCTGCCAGCTTCGCCGTTCCCCTCCTCGGCCACCGCGGATCGCCGCCGTCAAATCCGCCCCTGTCCGGCCTCCCTCAAGCTCGCCGTCCACCTCTACAGGGTCTACGTGAGCTCTCCGTCCGTTTCCCCCTCTCTGTTTCGTCGTTCGCGCGCTGTAGCTAGGTTATCCACCGCGGCCGAGAGCTTCTCGCCGCCGGCCATGGCGTGGCCGTGGCCACAGCCACCGCAGCTCGCTACCGAGCCCACCGTCGTGCTCACCGCAACCCCAGGAGGCCGCAACGCCCTTCCGTTTCCCCTCTTGTGCGCCGTAGCGCCGTTCCCGCCAACGCCCGAGGTCCGGCAGCCGCTGAGCTCGACGCCGGCGAGGATTACGGCCGCCCTAGCTTCTCCTGTTTGCCCTGTTAGTTGCGCGCGAGCCTGGGCATTCCGTAGATGCCCTCCGCCGGCCATTTGGTCGCAGGAGCAACAAACCCGAAGGCCTCCGCCGTCTCGGGCCTCGCCGGCGACACAACGCCGGCGGTTTGAGTCGTTTCACCAGGGGTTTGACCTCCCCTGGGTCTATGACAGGTGGGCCCCCGCCCTCAGGTGATTAGTTTAAGCTAATCACCACCTAATCTAACCCCCTGACACTGACATGTGGGCCCTAGTGCCCCTAATCTTTAATTAAACTAAACTAACCCCCCTGTCTAACCTGTGTCACTGACGTGTGGACCCCACACGTCAGGTTTGACCCGAGCCAGCCCAGTTGACTCTGCTGACGTCACAGTGACGTGGTGCTGACGCCATAATTCATTTCTGGATTTATATTATTTAGGAAATTCCAGAAAATTGTAAAAACTTCTAAAAATCATAGAAATTCAACCGTAACTCCAAATTAAATAAATTATATATGAAAAATTATCAGAAAAATTCAAGGAATCCATCTGTACAATTTTCATGCATGTTAGAACAACTTATAGCTGCTGTTTAGCACAAATCAATTAAATGGCATTTGAATAATCACATATGGAGTTTGAAATTGAATCTTGTATTCAAACCAACTTCATTTAATCTGTTGCTAGTTGCATTAGCTCAAAACACATTCATATTGCCATGTCATGAGCATGCATCATATTGTGCATTGCATTGATTGTACTTCTTCTTTGTTGCCGGTATCTGTTCCCTCCCGGTAGACGATGTTCCGACGTTGTGATCGTTGACACTGATGAAGACTCAATGTTATCTTCATAAGTGCCAGGCAAGCAAAACCCCCTTGTTCATTCTGATACAATCCTACCCTCTCGCTCCTGCTCTCTTTTAATGCATTAGGACAACACCGATTCATCTGTTACTTGCTGCGGTAGCTGAACCCCTTTATCCTTTGCATGACCTGTCATTGCCACAATAAATAGATGAAACACACTAGCATGAGTAGGAGTTGTTTGAGCCCTGTTGTGCCTACTCATTCATGCTTGTTGTCATGCCTGCTAGTGCTTAGAGTTGAGTCAGGTCTGATTCATCGGGGATGAATCAGAGGTGTGTGAACATGTCCTACTATGTGTGAGCTAAGTGTGTGAACACGATTTGGTAAAGGTAGCGGTGAGAGGCCATGTAGGAGTACATGGTGGGTTGTCTCATTGCAGCCGTCCTCAGGAACTGAGTTCTGTGTTTGTGATCCATGATTCAGCTACTACCACGCATTGGGCCCGAAACCAATGGACCCTCTCGGCTTCCTAATCACCCTTGTCCTCTGTCCAGGAGTTGCAAGTAGTTTCTGGTGTTTGTAGTATGCTGGAGGCCGTGCGCAGCGCTGACTGTAGGGGTGGGCTGTGATGCGGTAGGCATGTGGCCGGGTAAACCGGACGCCCGTTTGGTGTCACGGAACCCTATTCACATCGTTTGGGGCTGTGAGCGAAACTCCGGCCGGATCTCCTCATGGATGGAACCCGAATAGGCGATAAACCTGGACTAGAGACTCGAGTGTTTAGGCAGGCCGTGGCCGACACCCACGTTGGGCTTCCGCTTGAAGGTTGCCGAGTACATGTCGTGTAAACGGCGGTAAGTGGTGAGAGCGTGTGTGAAGAAGTACACCCCTGCAGGGTTAATATGATCTATTCGAATAGCCGTGTCCGTGGAAAAGGACTTCTGGGTTGCTTATATCAGTTCATAGACAAGTGAAAGTGGATACCCTAAAATACGCAAGATAAGCGTGAGTGCTATGGATGGCGTTCTCGTAGGGAGACGGGAGCGAATCCATAGTGGTGTATTGATATGGTGAATATGTGGACTCGTGTGCACCACCTCAAAAGAGTTACTCGCAGTCGTAGTTTAGGATAGCCACCGAGTCAAAGCTGGCTTGCTGCAGTTAAACCCCACCATCCCTTTGTTGATAATGATGCATATGTAGATAGTTCTGATGTAAGTCTTGCTGGGTACATTTGTACTCACGTTTGCCTATTTTATGTTTTTGCAGAGAGACTTCAGTCTCACTAGTAATTCCGCGTGGTCTTCGACGTTTAGCTTGTTACCTCAGCTACGATCTTGTGCCCTCGGCAGGATCTGGTAGATAGTCAAGCTTCTCAGCCTTTTTCATTTATAGATGTCTGTACTCAGACATGTTTAGCTTCCGCATGTGCTTTGACTTGTATGCTCTGATTGTTGGGTCATAAGACCCATGTTTGTAATATCTCGCTCCTCGGAGCCTATTGAATATTTACTGGTGTCGTAGAGTCATATTGTGATGCCATGTTGTAATTGCACATATCGAGCATATTGTGTGTATGTTAGTGAAATGCTTGGTATGTGTGGGATCTGGCTATCTAGTTGTTTATCCTTAGTAGCCTCTCTTACCGGGAAATGTCTCCTAGTGTTTCCACTGAGCCATGGTAGCTTGCTGCTGCTCCGGAACACTTAGGCTGGCCGGCATGTGTCCTTCTTCGTTCCTGTGTCTGTCCCTTCGGGGAAATGTCACGCGATGAATACCGGAGTCCTGTTAGCCCGCTACAGCCCGGTTCACCGGAGTCCTGCTAGTCCAGTGCTACAGCCTGGATTCACTCGCTGATGACCGACACGTTCGATGTTGGGTCATGGATGCCTGTCCCTGTAAGTTTGTGCCACTTTGGGTTTACGACTAGCCATGTCAGCCCGGGCTCCTTATCATATGGATGCTAGCGACACTGTCATATACGTGTGCCAAAAGGCGCAAACGGTCCCGGGCAAAGGTAAGGCGACACCCGTGGGAATACCGTGCGTGAGGTCGCAAAGTGATATGAAGTGTTACATGCTAGATCGATGTGGCATTGAGTCGGGGTCCTGACAGCGTTGGTATCAGAGCTTGACTGCCTGTAGGATTACCAAGCCAAACTGGTCGAAGTTGAGTCTAGAAATTCTTTAGTTATGTAAGGGAATTGATTGTGGGATGGAACGCAAGGCTCTTTTTACTCCTTATACCTCATGGCCTTCTGATCTGAGTCATCATCTTCTCTTCTACGGGGATTAAGAACTAGGCTATCTCTTCTTTCTATCAGGATCACGTGTTACTAATCCATAGACTTATAGATTGTTGGACTTAAGCCTCGTTTCAGTTCCTACTACTTCTGTATGTTAATTATTGATCTCGAGACCTTGATATTGTGCTTCTGAGTGGTTATGCCACCATTTTTGTGAATGTCTCAAATCTTTTCTGAGCATTTACAGCCGTTATGCTGTCCGAGTCATCCCAGGTTTCTAAATAGTTTGAAGCAATTTGCAAATTCCTTCCTCCCGCTTCGATGTTCCTTTGGGCCAGATTAACCACACTAATCGGTGTGTTGAGGTAATTATTGCCTCGACATATATGTTGGAATTATTATTATGACCCTAAGTGCTTAGGGGATCATCTAGTGGTCTAGCCATGATTTGTGTCCTAGTGTGAAGATTCTGGCCTTTATTATCAAAAGCATCCAGTGATGCCATTTAGTTAGTAGGTATTCTATTCCGGGGTTCTTAAACCCGATATTCACCCTACTTACATCATGTTGATAGTGTTGCTAGTTCTTTTAGTATATTAGTAACCTTTGTGATAGTCCTCGAGGTCCGTGGTATATCGTTCTTCCAAATACCATGAACCATTATGGCAGAAGTTTGTTGGATCAAAAGATCACAACAGGCCCTCTATGAGTTCTCCATGCTATATTGTGACTCTGCCAGCTCAACCTTTCTGCATGGGTTATCCGGAAGAATTATGTTGAACTTTGTTCGGCATACCAACCCATGTATCCACAACCCAGAAAGTTATATGTTCCTTGGAGTTGTCCCTTTTTAGTTGTCTACTGACCTTCGTCTATCAGTTGATAGTCAAGAGTATGCATGTGTTCGTTTATCGATGCCTATTACTCTTGTGGTCCGTCAAGCCATTCTATCGCGGAATGACTAGGAGAAACAAACTCCAGTACCTCTTCCATATCCAGGATTGGGTCAAAGAAGTTGTGCTCCGCGGAACAAATTGCTAACCCAGCTTTTGCTCTGTTCTACCTTGGAGTATTACATATTTTATATCGAGATTGTTATAGGAATTGCACACCATCCTATGCACTCTTGGTACAGTGATACTTCTTGCCATCATTGTTCATTCCTCGGTTCCTGTGTTATTGTAACCGGAATGCCGACAAATGAATCATGGCGTGTGAAATCAATACTGCTAGCAACCTTGTTGCTTGGTAGTTAAAGGATAATAATTTCATTCTTAACATGTTGGTTAGTGAATCATCATTCTAAGATTGATCGTGCTACCTAGTCCATTCTCCTGGTTCACTCCTCGATCGATGAGTTAGGATTATTTCAAATCCTTGCCCTACTGATCATATCGTCTTGCCCTGGAAAGCAAGATTGTTCTCAAGCTTAGTAACATACCGGTGGTTCGTGATTTTCCGAAGATCTTCTCGGAAATATTACCAGGTTGTCACCTGACCGCTGTGTTGAGCTTGTGATCAAGTTGGGTTCTTGTGAACCACCCTCTCTCCAAGATCGGTGTTAGATATCCCTGAGCTAGTTGGTTAAGCTAGACAACAACTTGGAGAGTTGGAAGATAAAATCTTGCCTGACTTAGTTCGTTCCAAAGGGATATTCTTGTGTAGTGTGTGTTGAAGAAAGATGATATCTTCATCGATTGGTCCCTGTGATCAGTTGTTGGACCTATTGTCTTATCAATCCTTTGATTTGAGTGTGGGCCATCATCAAGTCAAATCAGTACCAACGATGCTCGTAATGTTGTCTTACTCGTGGTTTTTCCTCGAGCATACACCGTTATATTCCTGGGTCTGACCAATGCTATCACCGTGTTCACTTAACTATGTAATTCCTTTTAAAAGGAAACCCGGAAGAATTGTTGTTGAGCCCATTGGCAACATCCTTATCTCCTCCATGATGTTGTTGAACATTAAGCTAGTGTTGGAAACTTTTGAAAGCATTTTCTTCATGCTAGCTCATGAAGTATTTGTTTGATGAAGGTAGTGACTTCCTTTAATTCATGTGCATCTGATGCAAGTTGCCGTCGTGGATTCGAGAAAGTCAATGTTGCTTTCTTTGGAATCATTCCAAATCAGTCATGCACACGTGCGAAGAATTCTGTGGTTTGAAGACTTGCAACCTTCAATCTATATGTATCCCTAGCACACCAAGCCACTGATTGATTTGTTCAAGGAGAAGGAGTTTCTTCATAAGAGCTAATCCGGACTTATGTAAGGACTTCGATACCCTCGTTGATGGTTCCCCCTCCTGAACTCGGTAGTGTTTTATTATAAGACTACTTTGTGGTCATGCTTGTCTTGGACAACGTGTTCACATGTTTGTAGCAGAACCAGCTCATGTTTTGGAGCTTGCTATCGTAGTTCATCTCTCGAGAATCCCGCAACGTCATCTCGTCGATTTGTGTTGCAAACTTCCGTTTTTCTTCCTAGACTCGATGAGTCTGGAATATCCTGACACCAACAAGATCTGAATCTCAGGCAGATATGATGGTTGGAATATTTCCCAAGAATTATAATATTGGTCGCGCGATAACCGGTAAAGTGGATGTCGTGGCCAACACACCCAGCCGGAAGACCTGTTATTATAATATCTTGATTGATGAAGTTGGCCACCTCCCCATAGGGATTTCGTAGGGTTTACTCCCTAGTTGCCCCTATGGATTTTTGTGTTCCCGAAGTCCGACCTTTTACTTGATGTTTTAGATATCAAACCATATCTATGAATGGGTTACACTAGCACATCAAGGAGAACATTAGAAGCGGAGTGCTAAATGTCTCTTGGTCGATCATCCAGATTTTATTTCCTTGGCCCCGCCAAGGGTGAAATCTGAGAAGGTGTTATCCTCCTTTGCATCTGCATCCTCCATCACCATTCATCATGGTAGTAAGTTGTGTTACCGGACCCTTGACACGGATGTTGGTAAAACCTTGATGATTATGGAATTGCTCAAGTTCTTGAGAGCACGCGCAAGTGCTAGGTTTGATCGTCGGCATTAACTGTATAGGGCTCTCAGTTTCCTCGGTTATGCTATAACCATTCCAATAGTGGGATAACTCTCTATTGTTGAGCCTCTCCCCAGTTACTAGAATCATTCCCATCATTCGCATTTTGTTCCCAGTTTGCACCGCCAATGTGCCATTCTACCATGGGTCTCTTCCATTTCCGGTGATAAGCAAATTCATCCATTGCGTTGTCTTCAACAAGGTAATCCACATCATCCAAGTCCGAGTATGCCATTCTACTGACCCCCTCCAAACGATCGCTTGAGAATTGCCTTAGGCTGGTATAAAGGTTTTCAATGATCTCTGAATCAAAGGTAATTCTTTTTGCCACTTAAGGAAATAATCTACGAATCACCCTCCTTCAGGATGTTTCGTCGTGGTATCATGGCAACTCAACTCCTCGCTACGTGGACAATCGCTTACCACCTTCTTAAGTGTGGAATTGTTGTCCACCTAGTGAACCTTCGTCATCCGTTTCTTTCCACCCCTCTTGATGTGTATCTCATGTCTCAACCCGAGAGATGGTCCTATGTCTCATTCCGTGAGTTGTTCGATCTTCGAGAAGATCGACCCTTCTAGAGTCTCCTTCTTCCCTCCATGTCATGTTGACAGGATTTCTCAGAGCAAGACTTCAAGACAATGATGGTGATCGAATCAACGTTCCTATGAAGTGCAACCTGGATCGTGAAGATTGTACTAGTTGCGTTTCCCCTTCACCTTACCCTACGCTCGAATCTCGGGACGAGATTTTTGTTTAGTGGGGGTGAGTTGTCACATCCCTGGTCCTGTTATGCACTAGGCTAGACCTCATGTGAGCATCATGTTTTAATTCAAATGAAATTTGAATTGAGGAATTTTCAAAGCCTCAGAAACCTTCTAAAAATGATCAACATTAAAATCTCCTCAAAGAAGTCCAAGAAAATGTTCCTCTTAGTCTCTGAAAATATTGCAAAGAGGTAAAACTCAAAACAATATTTTTGGTATCTCAGAGTTAATTATTTTGGGCCTTTGAATTAAATAAATAGCTATTTGCATTGGATATATATTTGATATATAAATAATATATGTCCAATAATTACTGGAACATTTTATGTGGTTTGGTATATTTTAACTCTAGCCACATAACTATTTTCAGGATTTTATAAAATGGTTTAGTATTTTACTAAACTAAAACAACACAGAACAAAATAGATAAATAAAAACAGAAATGGAAAGAGAGAGAAGGACTACCTGGCGCTCACCTGGTAGCCCACCTGGCCCAGCAGCACGGCCCAGCCCATCTCCACTCCCCCCCCCCCTGTCGCCTTCCTCCTCGCGCCAGTAGGCACAGGCGCGTGGCCGACGCACGCCGACGCACGCCCCGGTATTGATTGTACTTCTTCTTTGTTGCCGGTATCTGTTCCCTCCCGGTAGACGATGTTCCGACGTTGTGATCGTTGACACTGATGAAGACTCAATGTTATCTTCAGAAGTGCCAGGCAAGCAAAAACCCCTTGTTCATTCCGATACAATCCTACCCTCTCGCTCCTGCTCTCTTTTAATGCATTAGGACAACACCGATTCATCTGTTACTTGCTGCGGTAGCTGAACCCCTTTATCCTTTGCATGACCTGTCATTGCCACAGTAAATAGATGAAACCCACTAGCATGAGTAGGAGTTGTTTGAGCCCAGTTGTGCCTACTCATTCATGCTTGTTGTCATGCCTGCTACTGCTTAGAGTTGAGTCAGGTCTGATTCATCAGGGATGAATCAGAGGTGTGTGAACATGTCCTACTATGTGTGAGCTAAGTGTGTGAACACGATTTGGTAAAGGTAGCGGTGAGAGGCCATGTAGGAGTACATGGTGGGTTGTCTCATTGCAGCCGTCCTCAGGAACTGAGTTCTGTGTTTGTGATCCATGATTCAGCTACTACCACGCATTGGGCCCGAAACCAGTGGACCCTCTCGGCTTCTTAATCACCCTTGTCCTCTGTCCAGGAGTTGCAAGTAGTTTCTGGTGTTTGTAGTATGCTGGAGGCCGTGCGCAGCGCTGACTGTAGGGGTGGGCTGTGATGCGGTAGGCACGTGGCCGGGTAAACCGGACGCCCGTTTGGTGTCACGGAACCCTGTTCACATCGTTTGGGGCTGTGAGCGAAACTCCGGCCGGATCTCCTCATGGATGGAACCCGAATAGGCGATAAACCTGGACTAGAGACTCGAGTGTTTAGGCAGGCCGTGGCCGACACCCACGTTGGGCTTCCGCTTGAAGGTTGCCGAGTACATGTCGTGTAAACGGCGGTAAGTGGTGAGAGCGTGTGTGAAGAAGTACACCCCTGCAGGGTTAATATGATCTATTCGAATAGCCGTGTCCGTGGAAAAGGACTTCTGGGTTGCTTATATCAGTTCATAGACAAGTGAAAGTGGATACCCTAAAATACGCAAGATAAGCGTGAGTGCTATGGATGGCGTTCTCGTAGGGAGACAGGAGCGAATCCATAGTGGTGTTTTGATATGGTGAATATGTGGACTCGTGTGCACCACCTCAAAAGAGTTACTCGCAGTCGTAGTTTAGGATAGCCACCGAGTCAAAGCTGGCTTGCTGCAGTTAAACCCCACCATCCCTTTGTTGATAATGATGCATATGTAGATAGTTCTGATGTAAGTCTTGCTGGGTACATTTGTACTCACGTTTGCCTATTTTATGTTTTTGCAGAGAGACTTCAGTCTCACTAGTAATTCCGCGTGGTCTTCGATGTTTAGCTTGTTACCTCAGCTACGATCTTGTGCCCTCGGCAGGATCTGGTAGATAGTCAGGCTTCTCAGCCTTTTCCATTTATAGATGTCTGTACTCAGACATGTTTAGCTTCCGCATGTGCTTTGACTTGTATGCTCTGATTGTTGGGTCATAAGACCCATGTTTGTAATATCTCGCTCCTCGGAGCCTATTGAATATTTACTGGTGTCGTAGAGTCATATTGTGATGCCATGTTGTATTTGCACATATCGAGCATATTGTGTGTATGTTATTGAAATGCTTGGTATGTGTGGGATCTGGCTATCTAGTTGTTTATCCTTAGTAGCCTCTCTTACCGTGAAATGTCTCCTAGTGTTTCCACTGAGCCATGGTAGCTTGCTACTGCTCCGGAACACTTAGGCTGGCCGGCATGTGTCCTTCTTCGTTCCTGTGTCTGTCCCTTCGGGGAAATGTCACGCGATGAATACCGGAGTCATGTTAGCCCGCTACAGCCCGGTTCACCGGAGTCCTGCTAGTCCAGTGCTACAGCCTGGATTCACTCGCTGATGACCGACACGTTCGATGTTGGGTCATGGATGCCTGTCCCTGTAAGTTTGTGCCACTTTGGGTTTACGACTAGCCATGTCAGCTCGGGCTCCTTATCATATGGATGCTAGCGACACTGTCATATACGTGTGCCAAAAGGCGCAAACGGTCCCGGGCAAAGGTAAGGCGACACCCGTGGGAATACCGTGCGTGAGGTCACAAAGTGATATGAAGTGTTACATGCTAGATCGATGTGGCATTGAGTCGGGGTCCTGACAAGTTTAAAATTGACATAAAAACAATAATACTTCAAGCATACTAACAAAGCAATCATGTCTTGTCAAAATAACATGGCCAAAGAAAGCTATCCGTACAAAATCATGTAGTTTGTTTATGCTATATCTTCATCACACAGAGTATTTAATCATGCACAACCCCGATGACAAGCCAAGTAATTGTTTCATACTTTTGATGGTCTCAAACTTTTTCAATCTTCATGCAATACATGAGCGTGAGCCATGGACATAGCACTATAGGTGGAATAGAATGGTGGTTGTGGAGAAGACAAAAAGGAGAAGATAGTCTCACATCAACTAGGTGTTGGGGAACGTAGCAGAAATTCAAAATTTTCCTACGTGTCACCAAGATCTATCTATGGAGAAACCAGCAACGAGGGGAAGGAGAGTGCATCTACATACCCTTGTAGATCACTAAGCGGAAGCGTTCAAGAGAACGAGGTTGAAGGAGTCGTACTCGTTGTGATCCAAATCACCGGAGATCCTAGTGCCGAACGGACGGCACCTCCGCGTTCAACACATGTACAGCCCGGTGACATCTCCCATGCCTTGATCCAGCAAGGAGAGACGGAGAGGTTGAGGAAGACTCCGTCCAGCAGAAGCACAATGGCGTGGTGGTGATGGAGGAGGGTGGCAATCCTGCAGGGCTTCGCCAAGCACCGCGGGAGAGGAGGAGGGAGAGAGGTAGGGCTGCGCCAGGGAGAGGTGAAACTCATGTGTTGGCAGCCCCAAAGTCCTCAAGTATATATAGGGGGAGAGGGAGGGCTGTGCCCCCACCTAGGGTTCCACCTCTAGGGGCGGAGGCCAGCCCAAAACCCATCTAGGGTGCGGCCAAGGGGGGGGAGAGGGGGAAACTTGCCCCCCAAGCAAGGTGGAGGCGCCCCCTCCCCAAACCCTAGGCACCTTGGGCCCTTGTGGGGGGCACACCAGCCCACCTGGGGATGGTCCCCTCCCACACTTGGCCCATGCTGCCCTCTGGGGCCGGTGGCCCCACTTGGTGGACCCCCGGGACCCTCCTGGTGGTCCCGGTACGTTACCGATATCACCCGAAACTTTTCCGGTGACCAGAACAGGACTTCCCATATATAAATCTTTACCTCCGGATCATTCCGGAACTTCTCGTGACGTCCGAGATCTCATCCGGGACTCCGAACAACATTCGGTAACCACGTATATCTATTCCCTATAACCCTAGCGTCATCGAACCTTAAGTGTGTAGACCCTACGGGTTCGGAAACCATGCAGACATGACCGAGACATTCTCCGGTCAATAACCAACAGCAGGATCTGGATACCCATGTTGGCTTCCACATGTTCCATGATGATCTCATCGGATGAACCACGATGCCCAGGACTCAATCAATCCCGTATACATTTCCCTTTGTCTAGCTGTATTGTACTTGCCCGAGATTCGATCGTCGGTATCCCGATATCTTGTTCAATCTCGTTACCGGCAAGCCTCTTTACTCGTTCCGTAACACATCATCCTATGATCAACCCCTTGGTCACATTGTGCACATTATGATGATGTCCTACCGAGTGGGCCCAGAGATACCTCTCCGTTACACGGAGTGACAAATCCCAGTTTCGATTCGTGCCAACCCAACAGACACTTTCGGAGATACCCGTAGTGCACCTTTATAGCTACCCAGTTACGTTGTGATGTTTGGTACACCCAAATCATTCCTACGGTATCCGGGAGTTGCACAATCTCATGGTCTAAGGAAATGATACTTGACATTAGAAAAGCTTTAGCATACGAACTACACGATCTTTGTGCTAGGCTTAGGATTGGGTCTTGTCCATCACATCATTCTCCTAATGATGTGATCCCGTTATCAACGACATCCAATGTCCATGGTCAGGAAACCGTAACCATCTATTGATCAATGATCTAGTCAATTAGAGGCTTACTAGGGACATGGTGTTGTCTATGTACCCACACATGTATCTGAGTTTCCTATCAATACAATTATAGCATGGATAATAAACGATTATCATGAACAAGGAAATATAATAATAATAACTAATTTATTATTGCCTCTAGGGCATATTTCCAACACTAGGTGTATCAACGGGCTATGGAGATGCCCATCAATAGATATCAATGTGAGTGAGTAGGGATTGCCATGCAACAGATGCACTAGAGCTATAAGTGTATGAAAGCTCAATAAAAGAAACTAAGTGGGTGTGCATCCAACTTCCTTGCTCACGAAGACCTAGGACACTTTTGAGGAAGCCCATCATTGGAATATACAAGCCAAGTTCTATAATGAAAAATTCCCACTAGTATATGAAAGTGACAACATAGGAGACTCTCTATCATGGAGATCATGGTGCTACTTTGAAGCACAAGTGTGGTAAAAGGATAGTAGCATTGCCCCTTCTCTCTTTTTCTCTCATTTTTTATTTGGGCCTTTCTCCTTTTTTGGCCTCTTTTTTTGTATTATTTATTTAGTCCAGAGTCTCATCCCGACTTGTGGGGGAATCGTAGTCTCCATCATACTTTCCTCACTGGGACAATGCTCTAATAATGAAGATCATCACACCTTTATTTACTTACAACTCAAGAATTACAACTCAATACTTAGAACAAAATATGACTCTATATGAATGCCTCCGGTGGTGTACCGGGATGTGCAATGATTCAAGAGTGACATGTATGAAAAAATGAATGGTGGCTTTGCCACAAATACGATGTCAACTACATGATCATGCAAGGCAATATGACAATGATGGATCTTTTCATAATAAACGGAACGGTGGAAAGTTGCATGGCAATATATCTCGGAATGGCTATGGAAATGTCATAATAGGTAGGTAGTGTGGCTGTTTTGAGGAAGGTATATGGTGGGTGTATGGTACCAACGAAATTTGCGCGGTACTAGAGAGGCTAGCAATGATGGAAGGGTGAGAGTGTGTATAATCCATGTACTCAACATTAGTCATAAAGAACTCATATACTTATTGCAAAAGTTTATTAGTTATCGAAATGAAGTACACGCATGCTCCTAGGGGGATAGATTGGTAGGAAAAGACCATCGCTCGTCCCCAACCGCCACTCATAAGGAAGACAATCAATAAATAAATCATGCTCCAACTTCATCACATAATGGTTCACCATACGTGCATGCTATGGGTGAGGGAGTCCTCGATTAGGGGGTCCTCGGACAGCCCGACTATATACTTTGGCCGGACTGTTAAGCTATGAAGATGCAAGACGAAGACTTCTTCTTGTGTCCGGATGGGACTCTCCTTGGCGTGGAAGGCAAGCTTGGCGATTCGGATAGGTAGATTCCTTTCTCTGTAACCGACCTTGTATAACCCTAGCCCTCTCCAGTGTCTATATAAGCCGAAGGGTTTAGCTTCTAGGGTTTAGCCACAACAATCATAACCTCATAGGCTAGACTTCTAGGGTTTAGTCATTACGATCTCGTGGTAGATCAACTCTTGTAATACTCATATTCATCAAGATCAATCAAGCAGGAAGTATGGTATTACCTCCATAGAGATGGCCCAAATCTGGGTAAACATTATGTCCCCCGCCTCTTGTTACCATTAGCCTTAGACGCATAGTTCAGGACCTCCTACCTGAGATCCGTCGGTTTTGACACCGACATTGGTGCTTTCATTGAGAGTTCCACTGCGTCGTCATCAGAAGGCTTGATGGCTCCATCGGTCATATACAAGAACGCAGTCCAGGGGGAGATCTTCCTCCCCGGACAGATCTTCATATTCGGCAGCTTCGCACTGCGGGCCAACTCGCTTGGCCATCTAGAGCAGATCGATAGCTACGCCCCTGGCCATCAGGTCAGATTTGGAAGCTTGAATTTTGTGGATGATATCCGTGCAGACTTGATCTTCGACGGGTTCGAGCCCATGACGGCTGTCCCCGGCCACCATGATGAACATGACCTAGATCTGTCATCTGGCCGCCCGCAAGAGATAACATCTGTGACCGCCCTGGCCCTAGAGCCAGAGCGGACTGCATCGTCCAAAGACGGGAAGTTAAACCCTGCCACGAAGGCCGCAGACTCAGCGGTGCTCGAGCCGCACACATGCCCAACATCGAGCTTGGCTTGTGTCACCGGAACCTCGGACTCGTCTCCAGCCATGGGTTCCGGACTGCGTGCATCCACGTCCATCAAACCTGATTGGGCGCCGATCTTGGAGTTTAGCTCCGCGGACATCTTCCAGCACTCGCCTTTTGGTGACGTGTTAAACTCATTAAAATCCCTCTCCTTGTCAGGGGACTCTCGGCCGAACTATGTCTGGTTCGAATGGGAAGCTGACGACGAAGAACTTCATTTCCCACCCACTACCCACTTTGTATCCACTGTCGATAACTTAACCGGCATGCTTGATTACGATTCCGAAGACATCGATGGTATGGACGACGATACCGGAGAGGAGCAGGAACCACCACCTACAGGGCGTTGGACAGCCACCTCGTCGTATGACATATACATGGTGGATACACCCAAAGAAAACAATGGCGACGATGAAAATCCAGTCGAGGTTAAACTGCCTGGGATACAGCCAAAGGGCCAACGTGAGCGGCGCCACTCTAAGCCACGCCGTAGTAAAAATAGCAATACCATCACAGGAGAAAATAACACTCCGGACGACGCCGAAGACAACGAAGACCCCGTAGAGCAAACCTCCGAATAGGAGGAACGGGAGGATGGGCAAGCTAGCCCTGATGAACAGGCCATGAATGAAGATGCGGAGGACAGTAATTACCTTCCGCTCTCCGAGGACGAGGTGAGCCTCGGCGACGAAGAGTTTATCATACCTGAGGAGCCCATTGAGCAGGAGCGCTTTAAGCGCCGGCTAATAGCCACTGCAAGGAGCCTGAAAAAGAAGCAGCAACAACTTCAAGCTGATCAAGATCTGCTCAATGAAGGATGGACTGATGTCCTGGAAGCCAAGGAATATGGCCTCGAGCGCCCAACCAAAAGCTACCTGAAGCGCAAATTGTTACCATAGTTCGATGACGAGGCGCAAGAGCCCGTCCTACCAAGGAATAATGTGGCTGACCGGCCACCACGTGGTCGGGATAAAGCGGTACCTCAAGCCGAACACCAGCCCGCTCTACCTCGCCGAACAAAGAGAAACACAATAGCTCGGGGATATACACATGACATGTGACACAACTTGGAAAACAGAGCAGGTCAGACAAGATCGATCTATGGATCGCAGGGGCATGCCTTGATGCGCGACGATGGCCATCCGGCTGAACGTGACAAACATAACCATGTTCGGGCCGAAAACCGCAAACGAACTCTATCCGATCTACGTCACGACTTGGCCCGATATAGAAGCACCGCACACCCCCTTTGCTTCACTAACGAAGTAATGGGACATGATTTCCCAGAAGGGTTTAAACCCATGAACATCGAATCATATGATGGCACAACAGACCCCGCGGTATGGATTGAGGACTTTCTTCTCCATATTCATATGGCCCGAGGTGATGATCTTCATGCCATCAAGTACCTCCCGCTCAAACTCAAAGGACCATCTAGGTACTGGTTGAACAGTCTGCCCGAAAACTCCATTGGCAACTTTGAGGACCTGGAGGATGCCTTCCTCAACAACTTTCAAGGCACATACGTCCGACCTCTGGATGCCAACAAATTAATTCACATAGTTCAACAGCCTGAAGAGTCAGCCAGGAAATTCTGGACTAGGTTCTTAACTAAAAAGAATCAAATCGTCCACTACCCGGATGCCGAAGCCCTAGCGGCCTTCAAACACAGCATTCGCGACAAATGGCTGGCCACACACCTCGGCCAGGAAAAACCGAAGTCCATGTCAGCCCTTACGGCACTCATGACCCACTTCTGTGCGGGGGAAGATAGCTGGCTAGCCCATAGCAACAACAATACAAGCGAACCTGGCACTTCCGAAGCCAGGAACAGCACGGCAAGCCCCGACGCAATAGACATAAGCGTCAAAACAACGGTGACAACACTGAAGACACGATGGTCAACGCCGGATTAAGTGGCTCTAAGTCCGGTCAGCGGAAGAACCCATTTAAGAGAAATAATCTGGGCCCGTCCAGTTTGGACCGCATACTAGATCGACCATGCCAAATCCATGGCACTCCTGATAAACCAGCCAATCATACCAACAGGGAATGCTGGGTCTTCAAACAGGCCTGCAAGTTAAATGCCAAGAATAAGGAGAAAGGGTCGCAAAGCAATGACGATGACGAGGAACCCCAACCACCAAACACAGGGGGACAGAAGAAATCCCCCCCCCCAAAGTTAAAACGGTAAAGATGATATACGCCACCAATATCCCCAAGAGGGAGTGCAAGCGTGCACTCTAGGACGTCTACGCGATGGAGCCAGTCGCCCCAAAGTTCAACCCATGGTCGTCCTGTCCGATCACCTTCCATCATAGGGACCATCCGACCAGCATCAGTCATGGCGGTTTAGCCGCACTGGTTCTCGACCCAATCATTGACGGATTCCACCTTATGCGAGTCCTCATGGACGGTGGTAACAGCCTGAACCTGCTTTATCAGGATACAGTGCACAAAATGGGTATCGATCCCTCAAGGATCAAGCCCACAAAAAGCACCTTTAAAGGTGTCATACCAGGTGTAGAGGCCTACTGTACGGGCTCAATCACACTGGAAGTGGTCTTCGGATCCCCGGATAATTTCCGAAGTGAAGAGTTGATCTTCGACATCGTCCCCTTCCGCAGTGGCTATCATGCCCTGCTCGGACGAACCACATTCGCTTGATTCAATGCGGTGCCGCACTACGCCTGCCTCAAGCTCAAGATGCCCGGACCATGCGATGTCATAACGGACAATGGAAATACGGAACGCTCCCTCCGTACCGAGGAGCACACCGTGGGCCTTGTAGCAGAAGTACAGAGGAGCTTTTTTAGGCAGAACCTCAATTCGGCAGTAAAGCTCCCGGACACCGTCAAACAAGTCCAAACTACTCTGCAGCAGGACAGTCCAGCTCATCCAGAGCTTGACTAGCAATTTGGCCTCCGTCCCAGTCCCAACAAGGTGGCAATACTCGTGCCACGCGTACATAACTACGCACTTAAAATACCATGGGCACGAAAGGAGGCACAGCTAGACCGCGGTCCATAATGCGGCTCAACCGCCCATGGACCCACATACCTTCAGTTTTTCTTTTTTCTTTCAGGTTTTTCTCTTTTCAAGGCTTTTTTCTGATAACCTGATCATCGGACCTATCAAGGGACGGATACACCAAGATGGCAAAAAGCTTTGACGTACGAGGGAACCCCCAGGTGGTCTCTGCAAATGATCGTTATACCTGTTTTAAATA
Source organism: Triticum aestivum (assembly GCF_018294505.1). Classification (NCBI taxonomy): domain Eukaryota; kingdom Viridiplantae; phylum Streptophyta; class Magnoliopsida; order Poales; family Poaceae; genus Triticum; species Triticum aestivum. The sequence continues at coordinate 564,497,783 of NC_057813.1, forward strand.
CCCGCACGCAGCTCGCCCTTGGTCATGGCATGTCAAATAGCCTTATTTTCTTATCACATTACTTGTACAAGTACGCCTTGACGTATTAATCAAATTACAATGGAAAATAATTTGCTGCTCAATATTTGCAGCGTCAGCTTATTACATGACTTTTCCCTTTTTATATTCTTATCAATTGCACCCGTAAACTTTGGTACACCTTAATTCGCCAGGGGCTTCATCATCCCCATAACATAGCAATAAAGTCCAAACACTTCTATAGTACAGTTTGGCACCCCGAACTTATAGCATTATATGCATCTGCTCCGAATAATGTCTATGGTCAATAGTTGGGTTGCCCGGCTCCTGTGCTTACTTCCTTACGTTCCACTATATCGGCTAGGGTAGTAAAGGGAGAACTACTGCGATTGTGTCCCGGTTCTTCCGGACGAGCACGTCAGTAGAGAAAGTCGAAAACTGACTGTCATGATGCGGCGAGAGGTGGTCAACTGTTCGAGAGGTTTCAAATCCTTAGAGATTTTTTTACGCATTATGCAATGAGTCGGTTTTTATCTGATAGGCGTGTATAGCAGCCCAAGTCCGGACTTCCGAGCACCAGGGGTGCGCCAAAAAATTTCTTGTCAAACTCCTATGGATAAGTGAGGGTGATAAAGCCGTATAGTCCGATTTCCTTGTTCGTTGCGCTAAACACCTCCTTTAAGCACCAAAAGTTGGAGTAAAGAGTGTTTAGATTTATCCCGAACACCCCCGTACTACCTACATGGGGGCAGAAGCCGACGACTGGCCAACTCTCAGATTTAACAAAACAACCGCACAGGAGGTAAAATTTTAAATAACAAGCATTATATTACATAACAATCTTGTTTCATATTACAGGACAGGATAAGATGTATGCATTCATGGGAATATGATATCCTTAGCACATTGCTCTGCCACAAGGCGGGATCCCTCCAGGACACTATCAAAATACAGTTCAGGTCGGCGTGCTCCTTGCCCTTAGGCGGCCCCTCGGTCATCAGCTTTGTGGCGTCTATCTTCACCCAATGCATCTTAGCGCAGGCAAAGGCCATCCGCGCGCCTTCAATACAAACCGACCACTTAATGGCTTCAAGCCGAGGGCAGGCGCTGACAAGAAGTTTCACGAGTCCGAAGTAGCTGCTAGGCATGGCTTCGGCAGGCCATAGCCGGATTATCAAATCCTTCATGGCTAGTCCGGCCGCCCTATGCAGCTCGACCAGCTGCTTCAGCTGATCGCTAAAGGACATTGGATGTTCTGGTCCAAGGTATTGCGACCGGAACAACTTCTCCATTGAGATCCCCTCTTCGGCTTGATAGAATTTCGCAGCGTCTGACACGCCGCGCGACAAATCAGCAAATACCCCTGGAGAACTCCAAATCTGGGTCAGTAAAAGGAATCTATCCTTCACATGTCTGCTCTACATAATGAAAGCCTTACCCGCCGTGATCTTCTTGGCCGCCTGGATTTCGTAGAGGGCGCCCTGGGCTTCAGCCCGGGCATCTTGTGCACTTTGGTGGGCCTTGGCAAGTTCGGACTCTTGCTCCTTAAAATCGCGCTCCAAGGACTCGCACTTCTTGACGGCGTCCTGGAACTCTTGCTGGACCTCGCTGACTCGGGATCCTACTTCTGGCGCGCAACTTGTTCCTTGGCCGCTTTGTCCTTGGCTTCGGCCAGCGCCTTCTTGAGGGCCGCTGTCGGTGTTCTGGGAACGGGGGTACCCAGACTTTCCTGCCTACGGCCTGCGGCGTGGCTCAAGGAGTGGCCCAGTATGGCCCATCTTCATCGGCACTTGCTCAAGACCCTCCCGAGGGGCCAAGCCTCGCAAGGAAGGATGACAGGAGGCTTCCTCAGGCACGGCCTCGTTAGGCTGGCTTGCGAGGAGGCGGAGAGATCAAGGCGTCGTTCCTCACGAGGTGCCCGTGATGCAAGCCATGACGACCAAGGCCAGGCGGGCGCCAGGCAGGTGCCGGCCTGCGCAGAGTCCTTGTTTCCCCTTTGGTGCAAAGGGGGCAAGCGCAAGCAAGGGTATCAAGCAAAGGCAACCATTTCGGTGCAACAAGACCAAGACCAGCAGGGCGGCAGAACGGAGGTCATCGTGGAGCCCAGGCCAGCGTCATCATCAGGGTCTTTGGCAGGCGAGGACCAACTTTAGTCAGGATAAGTGTACTAGATGTTCCCCTTCAAAATGGCCAATTGTTGGCGCCCTTCCCGCTCAATATTTGGGAAGAGGCCCAGGGCCTCCGCCTATAAATAGGACTAGCCACCCCCAGGGTAGAGGCAACTGATCCATCAGATCTCGAATCGAACCCTCCAAAGGGACGACACCACCATAGGAACTGACCCTTGCGAGGCTGTCCTTCCCTTTTATTGTTCATCAGCCCCAGAGGCAATCCACCACACCACACACTGGAGTAGGGTATTACACCACAATGGTGGCCTGAACCAGTATAAATCTTGTGTCCTTTGTGTTGTTCTTCGTGTAGTTTAGATCCTAGCGAGGCAGTGACACATGAGTAGGCTGGGGGTGTGATCTCCGCGTGCACCCCAGTGTTCGAACCTCAAGGGTCTGCCGGAACCCGAAATCCGACATTTGGCACGCCAGGTAGGGGTGCACCGGAATCCGCCTTCCGTCGCCTCGTGTTTTCACCGCTCATCCCATCCATGTCGGATGCACGTCGCGCTCGCACCGAGCGCCGGGCCGCTCTCGCCACTCGCGTCGCTCAGACGGCACCCGTCGGCGGGTGCCGCCGCCATTCCCCGTCGCCTGCCGTGAACACCGCCACTGGCCCGGCGGGGAACGAATAGCAGGCCTCGTCCCTGCATCCATCAGTGCGGCGAGAAGGCCGCACCGCCACTCCGTCGATGACTCCGGACGGCTCCTCGTCCCACGCCCGTCGCGCTCTTGCGGACGTGCACGCCGCCCTGCTCCTGGCGCGGGAGCTCCTGCACTACCGTCCCGTCGACGACCTCTACGACGAGTGGCTCGCCCACATCACCGAGCTCGTCAGCGCCGCTGGGGACTCCCCTGCACCGTTCCTCTCGTTGCACCGCGCACCGCCCGGCGCGGGCGACGAAGCTCCGTGGGCGCCTCAGCCGCCTCCCCCTCAAGAAGGAGCCTTGGCCCCAAGGCGCATGGCCCCTGGGCGGAACCCACTCCGTCCGGCGCCAGCGCAACAAGAGAAGAGCTGCCAGGTGATCCCTCGTCCCCAAGAAGCCGCCTTCATGCTCCCTGCACCGGCTCGGCACGGGCGCGCACCTGCTCCAGCGCATCGAGACCTTGGGCTGCGCCTGGAGGCAGCGCATAGGACTTCCACGATCAAGCTCTCCATCGCCCAAGGCCTCCCGAGCTGCGTAGCGTGGCCTGGCCAGGCAAGTTCAAGCCAGACCTGCCCCCGCGCTACGACAGCACGGCTGACCCTGCTGAGTTCCTCTAGCTCTACAAGCTGGGCATCGAAGCCGCCAACAGGGACAAGAAGGTCATGGCGAACTGGTTCCCCAAGGCGCTCAAGGACGGTGCCTGCACCTGGCTCCTAAACCTGGCTCCAGGCACGATATCCTCCTGGGACGTGATGCACACCCGATTCATCGCCAACTTCCAAGGCACCCGCGACCGGCCCCCGGCCATGAGCGACTTGCGCCGCATCAAGCACTAGCCAGGAGAGACCCTGCAGAAGTTCATCCAGCGCTTCAACAATGCTCGCCTTAAGATCCCCAAGGTGTCCGAGGAGGCCATCATCTCAGCCTTCTCCGACGGCGTGCATGACATCAAGATGAAGGAGGAGCTCGCAATCCATGAAGACCTGGGCACCTCCCTGGAGCTGTTCAATCTGGCGACCAAGTGCGCTAGGGCTGAGGAAGGGCGCCTGTCCCTCCTCTAGCTGCCAGTTGCTGACCAAGAAGAGAAGAAGCCCAAGACTAAGGACGTGAAGCGCAAGGGGGCTGCAGTGCTTGCAGCAGAGACAGACACCAAGCGAGGCAGGGATCAGCCTGAGTCATCCAAGGGCAGCCGGTACTATGTGTACCACAACCTCCACACCCACAACACCAATGAATGCCAAGAGCTCAGAGCCGTGCGAGACGTATGTGCCGGCCGACTCCCCGAGCGCAGCGACAGGGGCTACGGCCAAGGAGGAGGAAGAGGTGGAGGACGATGGGAAGACCGTGGCCCATGCCAAGGGTGGCGCGACCGACCTCGCAAGGACCGCTGGCAGGACCAGCCTCGTGAGGGAGGTTGGAGGGACCCACCTCGCGAGGGGGGTTGGAGAGATCAGCCTCGCGAGGATCACCCACAAGGCAATGCGGGCCTCCCACCTCTGCCGCCACTGCCAAGGAGGAACGAAGACCATTACCAGGACGAGGGGGCTGGTGGCTTCCAGGAGCCGTGCGCAATCGCTTGCATCTTGGGAGGCTGAGGGAGTTCCGGACTAGGGGGTGTCCGGATAGCCGAACTATCATCATCGGCCGGACTCCCAGACTATGAAGATACAAGATTGTAGACTTCGTCCCGTGTCCGGATGAGACTTTCCTTGGCGTGGAAGGCAAGCTTGGCGATACGGATATGTAGATTTCCTACCATTGTAACCGACTCTGTGTAACCCTAGCCCTCTCCGGTGTCTATATAAACCGGATGGCTTTAGTCCTTAGGATGAACAACAATCATACCATAGGCTAGCTTCTAGGGTTTAGCCTCCTTGATCTCGTGGTAGATCCACTCTTGTAACACACATCATCAATATTAATCAAGCAGGACGTAGGGTTTTACCTCCATCAAGAGGGCCCGAACCTGGGTAAAACATCGTGTCCCTTGTCTCCTGTTACCATCCGCCTAGACGCATAGTTCGGGACCCCCTACCCGAGATCCGCCGGTTTTGACACCGACATTGGTGCTTTCATTGAGAGTTCCTCTGTGTCGTCACCGATAGGCTCGATGGCTTCTTCGACCATCATCAACGATGCAGTCCAGGGTGAGACCTTTCTCCCCGGACAGATCTTCGTATTCGGCGGCTTTGCACTGCGGGCCCATTCACTTGGCCATCTGGAGCAGATCGAAAGCTACGCCCCTGGCAGTCAGGTCAGATTTGGAAGTTTGAACTTCACGACCGACATCTGCGGGGACTTGATCCTCGATGGATTCGTGCCACAGTCGAGCATGCCGCACTGTCACGACGGGCATGATTTAGCTCTGCAGCCGGACAGTACCCTGGAGGCCGCACTCGAACCCACTCCAATCTTCAATTCGGAGCCGGCTGCGGAGATCGAGGACGGATGGCTAGACACCGCCTCGGGAGCTGCAACCTCTACGGCAATAGAGCCGAACACTGACATTGTCCCTCATAAGGCTCGTAACTCTGAGGAGCCGGACTCCTCGCCGGACTCCGAACCTCCCGCGCCCCCTCCGATCGAATCTGATTGGGCGCCGATCATGGAGTTTACAGCAGCGGACATCTTTCAACATTCACCTTTCGGCGACATCTTGAGTTCGCTAAAGTGCCTCTCGTTATCAGGAGAGCCCTGGCCGGACTGCGGTCAGGATGGTTGGGATGCGGACGACTAAAATCAAAGCCCACCCACCACCCACTTGGTAGCCACTGTCGACGATCTAACCGACATGCTAGACTACGACTCCGAGGACATCGACGATATGGACAACGATGTCGGAGATGACTAGGCACTGGAAAGCCACCTCATCATATGACATATACATGGTGGATATCCCAAAGGATGGGAATGGCGAAGGAACAGAGGAGGATGACCCCTCCAAGAAACAGCCCAAGCACCGGCGTCAGGGGCGCCGCTCTAAATCCCGCCACAGCAAGAATAAAGATTCCGGCACCGGAGATAATAATACACCGGACACCGAAGATAACCCACTCCAGCAAGATGCAGCGCAGGAGGACGGAGACGCCAGCCCTCATGAGAGAGCGGCAGAAGAAGAGGTAGAGGATTATATGCCTCCCTCCGGAGACGAGGCAAGCCTCGACGACGATGAATTCGTCGTGCCTGAGGATCCCGTCGAACAAGAGCGTTTTAAACGCAGGCTTATGGCCACGGCGAACAACCTCAAGAAAAAGCAGCAGCAGCTTAGAGCTGATCAAGATCTGCTAGCCGACAGATGGACTGAAGTCCTCGCGGCCGAAGAGCATGAGCTCGAACGCCCCTCCAAAAGCTACCCTATACGCAAGTTGCTCCCCCGATTAGAGGAGGAAGCGTATGAACCAGCATCACCAGGAGACAATACGGCTGACCGACCACCCCGTGGTCGCGACAGAGAGGCCTCTAGGCCCTTCACTAGACCCGTACCCCGGCATCGCTCGAAAAGCACAAGGCCACAGGGGAATGCTCCGGACTTGCGAGATATATTGGAGGATAAGGCAAGACAATCAAGATTGATCTATGGATCGCGTGGGCGCCCCATGGTACGTGACGACAACCGTCGCGCCGGACACAGTAAGTCCGGCCGGGCCGAACAAAATAGACAAAGCTCTTTTGAGCTCCGTCGCGATATTGCCCAGTACAGAGGCGCCGCACACCCACTATGCTTCACAGATGAAGTAATGGATCATCAAATCCCCGAAGGGTTTAAACCCGTGAATATCGAATCTTATGATGGCACAACAGACCCCGCGGTTTGGATCGAAGACTATCTTCTTCACATCCACATGGCCCGCGGCGACGATCTTCACGCCATCAAATATCTCCCCCTCATGCTTAAAGGACCAGCCCGGCATTGGCTTAACAGCTTGCCAGCAGAGTCAATTGGGAGTTGGAAAGACCTAGAAGCCGCATTCCTCGACAACTTCCAAGGCACGTATGTGCGACCACCAGACGCTGATGACCTAAGACACATAATTCAGCAGCCAGACGAATCGGCTAGACAATTCTGGACACGGTTCTTAACCAAGAAAAACCAAATCGTCGACTGTCCGAATGCGAAGGGCCTCGCGGCCTCCAAGCATAACATCCGCGACGAATGGCTCGCTCGGCACCTGGGACAGGAAAAGCTGAAATCCATGTTAGCCCTCACATCACTCATGACCCGCTTCTGCGCGGGCGAGGATAGCTGGCTAGCACGCAGCAACAACCTCAGCAAACATTCTGGCAGTCCGGATTTCAAGGACCGAAATGGCAGGTCGCGTCGTAACAAAAAAGCGCCACATCAACGGCGACAATAGTGAGGATACGACAGTCAATGCCGGATTCAGAGGCTCTAAGCCCGGTCAGCGGAAAAAGCCATTCAAAAGAACTACTCCGGGTCCATCCAATTTGGACCGAATACTCGACCGCTTGTGCCAGATACACGGCACCCCCGAAAAGCCAGCTAACCACACCAATAGGGACTGTTGGGTATTCAAGCAGGCAGGCAAGTTAATTGCCGAAAACAATGACAAGGGGCTGCATAGCGATGACGAGGAAGAGACCCGACCACCGAACAATAGAGGACAGAAGGGTTTCCCCCCCACAGGTGCGGACGGTGAACATGATATACGCAACGCACATACCCAAAAGGGAGCGGAAGCGTGCACTCAGGGATGTATACGCGATGGAGCCAGTCGCCCCAAACTTCAATCCATGGTCCTCCTGCCGATCACTTTTGACCGAAGGGACCACCCCACCAGCATCCGCCACGGCGGATTCGCCGTATTGGTCTTAGACCCAATCGTCGATGGATTTCACCTCACCAGAGTCCTGATGGACGGCGGCAGCAGCCTGAACCTGCTTTATCAGGATACAGTGCGCAAAATGGGCATAGACCCCTCAAGGATTAAACCTACCAAGACGACCTTTAAAGGCATCATACCAGGTGTAGAAGCCAATTGTACAGGCTCAGTTACACTGGAAGTGGTCTTCGGATCCCCGGATAACTTCCGCAGCGAGGAGTTAATCTTCGACATAGTCCTGTCCCGCAGCGGCTATCATGCCTTGCTCGGACGTACCGCATTTGCAAAGTTCAACGCGGTGCCGCACTATGCATACCTCAAGCTCAAGATGCCAGGCCCTAGAGGAGTCATCACGGTCAACGGAAACACTGAACGTTCTCTCCGAACAGAGGAACATACAGCGGCTCTCGCGACAGAAGTACAATGCAACTTCTTAACGCGATTCTCGAGTCCAGCCGTTAAGCGGCCGGACATAGCTAAGCGCGCCCGGAGTAACCTACAACAAGACCACCTGGCACGTTTCGAGCGCGCGTAGCAGTGCGGCCCCAACCCCGGCCCCTTCAAAATATCAAAGGAGGTCCTTCACGTACATCATTACGCTCTGAAGATACCATGGGCATGGGAGGAGGGGCACGACCACAATAAGCCCAGACTGCGGCTCAACCACACCAGGGGCTCTCAAGTGTGTCGTTTTTTTTTTCTTTTTACCTTTTACTTTTTTACCCACAGGACTCCGTTCGACAGAGGCCCTGTTCGGCAGCAGACCTACCGAACTCACGATGCAACAGCCATGGAAGGATAAAGGCTACAACGAATATACAGGTGGTCTCCATTACGAGCATTTTTTATACACCAATCCGCAGCCCACCCCTAGAGGGGGACATGTTTAACAGTCCCATCCCTTGCTTATCGCACTATTTGTATCATTCTGCATTCATAGCAGCACTTATTGAATAAAACAATGCATCACCTTTTTGCTTATAATTGCATATCTTTTTCACACATATGTTCATTTACGACATGTTGCATCCGTGCACTTTGGTACAGTTAACACACACCATGGGCTTATGTTTTCCGCATCATGGTGTGATAAGTCCGAACACTTTCACAAGTGCGGCACCCCGAACTTATAGCATTATATGCATCGGCTCCGAATCATGTCTTGGGTCAATAGTTGGGTTTGCCCGGCGCCCAAGTTTGGTACCTTACGTTCCGCTATATCGGCTAAGGTAGCACTGGGAGAACCACTGCGATTGCGCCCAAGTTGAGCTGGGTTAACGCCTCAGTGGAGAAAGCTAAAACTGACCGTCATGATGAGGCGAGAGCCGGTCACTGTTTGAGAGGTCTTTGCGAGTCCTTAAAGACTTATGCCGCTTAGAGCAAGGAGCCAGATCTTGTCCGGCCTAGGCGTGGATAGCGCCCCAAATTCGGCCTTCCGAAGACTAGGGGCTTCGCCGAAATTTAAAATTATAGAATTCTATGGCTAAGTGAGAGTGTTCAAGCATTATAAGTCTGGTTGCCTTGTTCGTTGTGTAGAGCACCTCCCTAGATGGACCCAAATATGGGAACAAGAGCGCTCAAATTTATCCCAAACACCCCAGCACTCGTGGCGTGGGGGCTGAAGCTGATGACTTGCCATCTCTCAGATTTGACAAACAGCCGCACAGAAGGTAATATTTTAAATTAAAAAGCGTTGATTAGCGCAAATGAACTAAGTTTTCAGTGCACAAGATAACAAAATGCGAGTGTACTCAAATATTACATCTTTGGAGCACTCACCCGCAATAGTTCGGGCGCCCTTCAGCACACTCTTATAATACATCTCAGGCGTGCGGTGCTCCTTGCCCTCTGGTGGTGGGTCCGTCACAAGCTTCTGGGCATCCATCTTTACCCAGTGCACCTTTGCGCGGGCAAGGGCCCGACGGGCACCCTCAATACAGGCGGAGTGGTTGACGACTTCAACCCACGGGCACGCATCCATCAGCCGCCACACCAGGCCGAAGTAGCTCCCAGGCATGGCCTCCTTAGGCCACAGCCGAACTATGAGGCCCTTCATGGCCTGTTCGGCCGCCTTGTGGAGCTCGACCAGCTGCTTCAGCTGGTCGCTAAGGGGCACCGGATGTCCGGCCTCAGCATACTGAGACCAGAAGACCTTCTCCGTCAAACTCCCCTCCTCGGTACTGTAGAATGCGGCAGCATCGGACACGCTGCGAGGAAGATCTGCGAACGCTCCTGGAGAGCTCCGAATTCGGGTAAGTGACAGGTAATTAACACTCACATGCTTACTTTGCATGAAAAATGCCTTACCCGCTGCTATTTTCTTTACCGCCTCGATCTCCTGGAGGGCCTTGTAGGCTTCGGCCTTAGCGGCTTTGGTACTCTCAAGAGCCGTTGCAAGCTCAGACTCTCGAGTCTTCGAGTCACGCTCCAGGCTCTCATGTTTCTGCACGAGATCCTGGAGCTCTTGCTGTACCTCCGCCACCCGCGCCTCCTGCTTCTCTCGCTCGGTGCGCTCCGCAGCCACATTGCGTTCGGCCATGGCCACCACCTCTTTCAGGGTCGCCACCTCATTAGTGGCCCCTGCAATACCCACGTTATCCTTGTCATTCTTTTTGCAACCAAAATCCTTTTTCTGTAAGGTGCAATTTTAATAAGGTGTTACTCACCTTCCTTGTCCTCGAGCTACTTCTTGGCACGGCCGAGCTCGTTCTCGGACCGCTCGAGGTTTTCCTTCAAAGTATTGACCTCCGCAGTCAGTGCGGCAGAGGTTAGCAGCGCAGCCTGCAATCCCATATTGACATATTTTTTATGACTCCTGCGTATATCTTTTTTAAGATCCTCAGTCTGGCTTTTCTTTCCGAACACCAAACCGAGCATCAGGGGCTACTGTCTATGCGGTACCATTTTATACATATTAAAATTCTTACCTCAAAGCCTGTTAGAAGGCTGCTGCAGGCTTCGGTCAGCCCGCTCTTGGCGAGCTGCACCTTCTGAATCACCGCACTCATAACAGTGCGGTGTTCCTCTTTGATGGAGGCTCTGTTGAGCGCCTCCAGCAAATTATCCGGCACCTCCGGTTGGACGGAGGCAGCCGGCGTCACAGTCTTGCCCTTCTTGCGAAGGGGTCGCCCGCCGGATTCTGGAGCCACTGCGGGTTTCGGGGCTGAGTCCGGTGGAAAGTCCGGGAGGTTGTCCTGTGACACCTCCGGGGCCTCTACCTCCTAGTGGGTCCCTTCCTGGGATCCCGCCTCGGCATCATTGCAGTGCGGGGGGTGGAGGCAGTCGGAAGGGAATCCATATCCGACGCACCTAAGGACCCGCTCGACGAAGCGGGAAGGTCATCCTTGGGCGGACTACAGGGTTGTAAGCGGCATTAAAAAGACATTATGTGGCGAAAAGAAAAAAACCTTGAAGTTATTCGGGAGTCCGGATACTTACGATCTCGCCAGGGGCTTGAACCTTGGAGGCCAGTCCTCGTCGTCGTCACTGTCGTTGGCGGAGCAGTCCAGGGGAAGAGTTTTTCCCTTCTTGGACCTTTCGGCCTCCCTTGTTGGGGAGGCCTTCCTTTTCTTCCCTCCCCCCGCTGGGGGAGAGGCTTTCTTCTTCTCCTCCTCGCCTTGGTGGGAGGAGTTGGCCTCGGATTCATCATCCGATAGCACCTGAAAACGGGAACTCTTCCAAGTCCCCGTGGCCATCTTCTTGGCCTTCTTCTTCGGCACCACGTGGGGTGCCGGAGCCAGCAGCCCTGTTGGGCGGGCGTCCGCTGGGTCCTCTGGCAAGGGGGCCGGACAGATGGTCCGTTCGGCCTTCGCTAGCCATTCCTGTCAAAGGTAAAGGGAGTTTAGATCCCGCATAGAGTCAAACTATGGAAAACAAGTGGTGAAATCACTTACCTCGTCAGCTGGACGCTGCGAGCGGAATCCGCGATCTTCGGTAGCGGATGCGGGAGCTTCGACGTCCTTAAACAGCACCTTCCAGGCATCTTCGTACGTAGTGTCGAAGAGCCCGCTCAGGGTCTAGTGCTGCGCCGGATCAAACTCCCACATATTGAAGCCCCGTCGTTGGCACAGAAGAATCCGGCAGATGAGCATGACCTGGACTATGTTGACAAGCTTGAGCTTCTTGTCCACCAGCTTCTGGATACAGGCTTGGAGTCCGATCAGCTCCTCTGAATCACCCCAGATCCGGCCGCTCTCTTTCCAGGAGGTGAGCCGTGTAGGGATGTCAGATCTGAATTCAGGGGCCGCTGCCCAATCAGGGTCACGCGGCTCGGTGATGTAGAACCACCCCGATTGCCACCCCTTGATGGTTTCCATGAAGGTGCCCTCCAGCCACATAACATGGGACATCCTGCCCACCATGGCACCTCCGCACTCCGCTTGGCTGACCTTCACAACCTTCGGCTTGACATTGAAGGTCTTGAGCCACAAGCCGAAGTGGGGCTGGATGCAGAGGAAGGCCTCGCACACGACGATAAACGCCGAGATGTTGAGGATGAAATTCGGGGCCAGATCATGGAAATCTAGGCCGTAGTAGAACATGAGCCGCCGGACAAAGGGATGAAGTGGGAAGCCCAGTCCGCGGAGGAAATGGGGAAGAAATACTACCCTCTCATGTGGCCTGGGGGTAGGGATGAGCTCTCCCTCGTCGGGGAGCCGATGCGCGATGTCACTGGACAAATATCCGGCGTTGCGCAGCTTCTGGATCTGCCCCTCCGTGACGGAGGAGGCCATCCACTTGCCTCCTGCTCCGGACATAGTTGGAGAAGGTCGAGGCGAGATGTGCGGGCTTGGGTGCTGGAGCTCGGGTTCGCAGAGATGGATAAGCCAAGGAGGAAGAAGGCATAGGTAAAAGGATTGGATCTTTATCCCCTTATATGGGCGGACGGAAACATGCGTCCCCACCGGCCTGATAAAACTCGGTTATCCCCCAAGCGCCGCAATCAATGGCGCGGTTGGGTTACCCACGTCCGTATTGATGGGAATCCCGGAATAAGGGGAACACGATCTCTGCTTCGACAATACGTGCCAAGGAAACCGCTTCGCTAAACGCGCTGAGGTGGTACAATAAAAACAATTTAAGTAAAGGCTTGGTAGTGGTGTGACATCACGCCATCAAATACGTCAGCAGATTGAACTTGTGTAAATATTATTCTCTCTACGGTGGTACGTGGAAATTATTTTGTAGAGCCGACACTATCCTGGTGTTCATAATCTTCTATGAATTATTCGGAGCGAGAACCCGCCTTGCAATGCCGAAGACAACATGCACGTCGGACTCGTCGTCATTGAAGCCTGGTTCAGGGGCTACTGAGGGAGTTCCGGACTAGGGGTGTCCGGATAGCCGAACTATCATCATCGGCCGGACTCCCAGACTATGAAGATACAAGATTGAAGACTTCGTCCTGTGTCCGGATGGGACTTTCCTTGGCGTAGAAGGCAAGCTTGGCGATACGGATATGTAGATTTCCTACCATTGTAACCGACTCTATGTAACCCTAGCCCTCTTCGGTGTCTATATAAACCGGATGGCTTTAGTCCTTAGGACGAACAACAATCATACCATAGGCTAGCTTCTAGGGTTTAGCCTCCTTGATCTCGTGGTAGATCCACTCTTGTAACACACATCATCAATATTAATCAAGCAGGACGTAGGGTTTTACCTCCATCAAGAGGGCCCGAACCTGGGTAAAACATCATGTCCCTTGTCTCCTGTTACCATCCGCCTAGACGCACAGTTCGGGACCCCCTACCCGAGATCCGCCGGTTTTGACGCCGACAACGGCGCTCAAGCCCCGGCCTCTCAGTGCATCTTCAAGCAGTTTGCCCGCGAAGTGAATGAAGTCCTCCCCAAGCTTGAGGCCACACGCCCTCTCGGGTGGTCATCGTGCGTTATCGCGTTCAACACAGCGGATTAGCTCAAGTGCGCGGCCACAACCGGAGTCCTCCCGATGCTTTGCTCCCCAATCATCAGCAATGTGCAAGTCACCAGGACCCTCATCGATGGTGGAGCGAGGCTCAATGTCCTATCCATCGAGACGTTCAACAATCTCCAAGTGCCATACAATCAACTGCAGCCGACCAAGCCTTTCTCAGGAGTCACTGATGGTTCCACAGTTCCGATAGGGCAGGTCCGCCTTCCTGTCACCTTCGGGCAGCGCGACAACTACCGCACCGAGCTCATTGACTTCGACGTCGCTCACATCCGCCTGCCATACAATGCCATCCTCGGGTACCCAGCCCTGGCCAAGTTCATGGCCGTGACCCATAAAGGCTACAATGTCCTCAAGATGCCAGGAAGCGGTGGAGTCATCATGGTGCCCTGTGAAGAGAGAGACGTAGTGTGTTCTCTGGAACGCGCTTTCTAAGCCGCATCAATTGAAGACAAAGATCACGGAAGCAGGAGGCTTCCCGAGGCTGCCCCCAAGAAGAAGAATACATTGCCTGGCCCGACCCCTCGGGAGGCAGGCCCCTCAGGGTCCGTGCCTATTCAGGGGGCGCCTCCTTCTGTCGCATAGGAAGGCGCGCCCGGTGCCCTCCTCGAGCAAGGCTCGGGGGCTCTCTCCTGGAGGGCCATCGACGTTGCTAGGATCACGAGGGAGGCACTCGGGCACCACTTGGTGGCGTGCTTCAAGGCATGTTTCCCTCAAGAAGGAGCAAGACAAGGAGGGCCAAACCCCCAGGAGTTCATCAGCGAGATCATTCAGGAGCTGCAGGAGTCAAGAGTCATGAGCGGCAGCCGCCGCTTACCCGCTGTAGCTCCCCATCCAGGCGAGGATGGTGGGCTACGCGTCTGCATCGACATACCAGGGCTCAACCGAGCCGCCTCTCAAGAGCGCCTCTAGCCCTCACGCATGGGACGCTGCGAAGGTCCACCCCATAGCTATGTTCGCACGCCTCACGGCCTACCGAACGTGGCTGTTGTGCGTCAGCGCCTCATGAGGAGCATCTTGGAGGCTCAGGCGGTCAGGCATTCCGCAGTCCTGGCGAAGATGGAGATGGTCCGTGAGGAGCTGCCAGCGCCTCTGGAGCCTCCCGAGGCCCCGGGGCCTGGGGGCTCATGAAGATCGTCTCCCGCAGCACACGTCGTCCGCTACTTCAGCATCCCTTCATCTTCAACATCATCAGGTGACATCCTTCGAGTTTCATTTTCAGCAGGGAGCACCCCCCAGGGCTGCATCATTCCCAGGCCACGCGGGTCCGTCCCTACGGCATGTATCTCCTTTAGTTCATGTTTTCATCTTACTTTATCAGGGGCGCCCTTCGGGCTGCATCATCCCCAAAGTCGCTCGGGTTCGACCCAGCGGAGATCGTCTCCTTCTATGTCTTTATAAATGGATTTGCTCCCTCATGGCTAACACGCTTGACCCAATCGCCCGCTCGATTGACACCAACTGATGGAGCTGCTCCCTCACGGCACGGCGCTTGCGCATGGGTCTGTCCCTACAATGTCGACAAACCTGAGTGGCTGAGCTCTGGCCATGGCAACCCTGCAGGGTGCCACCTCACCAAACCCTCAGTGCCTCATCGCCCTCCCAGAGCAACCAACAGCTGGCCGGCAATTGTAACGGCAAACCCTTGCTTTTCTCATGATGAACTCGCAGGATCACTCTAAGGAGCAGCGTCGGGTGAGGTCTCCGCGGCGTCTCCTTCGCTCTCGTCCGCGCGAATAGCTTGCACGTTAAAGGGGGGGTACCTGAGCATCGTGACTCATGGGCTCTTACCGGCTCTCTAGCCCTCACCCTCTGGCCTTGTCCACGGCATCGCGACCTGGCATAACAGCGACGGATGAGCTCACTCAAGGGCCAGGACCTGAGGACATAGAGCACGAAGGGGAGTAAAGGCGAGAGGGAAGAGGCACGAAGGGACCTCGCCACGCAGCTCCACAGCTGCCGATGCGCGGGCTTGGTGTCGCGCCAAGGGGTGGCTTCTGACTCCTGAGATAAGTCATCCTCCGGAAATGCTAGCTGTCATAGCACCAACCCCGCACCTAATGTAGTTCCGTTTTGGCGATGTCGCGCTCCTTTCTCAGTAAGCGATGGCTGCTTGAGCGCTAAGGGGGACCTCCTGAGCATCGCGACTCAGGGGCTCTTACTGGACCCCGAGCCACTCACCTCCTGGCCTTGACCACGGCATCGTGACCTGGCATACCAGCGACGGCTGAAGCCTGCCTTGGGACCAGGAGCTATCAGCACAGAGCGTCAAGTCCTCGCGAGGTTCGAAAGGAGGAACTAAGCTAAGACGAGACGAGCACCCCTCACCATTTCATAATAAGGTTCATGCTAACGAATGGAACTACAAGCACCTTACAAACCCCAGCGGGGTGTGTTCTTTGATTCCCAGCAGGAAACATAAGGGGCAAATCCTAAGGAGTGCTAACTACGTGCGCCACCGCAAAAGACGCCATCACCAACAGTGGGCTGTCGGCCACCTGCGTCAACCCCATACAGATCAGTGGCAACGGCGGCCCGACGAGCCTGCCCTGCTCCGGGAGCGACGCAAGCTCGGGGGCTCGTAGCCGCCGTCGCTCGTCTCCGGGGTCGCGAGGAGCTCGGCGGAGTCGCTGGATCCTTCGACACCTCCGCTATCTGAGGAGCTGCTGGGGAAGCAGCTGACGAGCCTAGTACTCGCCGCAGCAGGATCACGGCTGCCTTTCTCCGGGCAGCACTCCAGCTGGCGCCCCTCCACGTCGAAGACCTTGAAGAACAGCAGGGAGGCGCCATCGTACTCGAGATGGATTGCGAGGGCGCCACCCGTCCTGCCGACCCGGGCGATCTCGCCCCACCCAAGGGTCAGGTAGACCTTGCCCGGAGCGACGACCTCGACCTCCGCTTCGATCACAGGGGCACTGCAGCCAGCATGCTGTAGCCAAAGCTCGATAGGCCCCCTCGATGGGATCTCGAAGGCGAAGGAAAGAGGGAGGCGAATCCAAGACCGAGGTGGCGTGGCGGCGTGAAGCATGAGCTCGCGAGAAGAGCCCATGGCGTGAACCCCAGGAGGAACGACGCGCACCGCCATGATCCGCCGGCGGCGACGACGCCTCTGGCGAAGCTGCTCGGCACCAGCATCTTCAGGGCCCTCGATCTGGGCGTACAGAGGCAATGGGAATCCCGGCGGCGGCCGTTCAAACCATGGCCTCGACATCTCCTGCCAAGCACCTCTTTCCCCATGGCAAGAGGCGAGCCGTTTCCTCAGAGGAAGCGGGACAGGACCCTGTCGGGGAGCCTTCCCCTTCTCTTCGGCAGAAAACCGACGGATCGGTGCCATTGGCGAAGGGAGGAGCAAGGACGAAGAGGAAGACGAGGAGCAGCAGGAAGGGATGGACTGGAAGGGCTCGCGCCATTCCGTACATATATCCGAGGGAGGCCAACCGACGGCCTTCACGATCACGGGTAATCATGACCCGTTTTGCATCCAGGGACTTATCAAATCGTGCAGTTACCGAGGCATCATGGGGGAGCCAGGACGCCCATGTCCAATCAACCGCCACGCGACGCCCAAGGCTGCAGCCTATTGGGGCCCGCGGCGCTTCGCACTTGCCTCTTCGCTTCTCTGCTAAGCCAAGTCCGAGCGCGCCTTAGGCCCGGGGGCTACTGTCGGCATTCTGGGAATGGGCGTACCCATACTTGCCTGCCTACGGCCTGCGGCGTGGCTCAAGGAGTGGCTCAGTACGGCCCATCTTCATCAGCACTTGCTCAAGACCCTCGCGAGGGGCCAAGCCTCGCGGGGAAGGACGACAGGAGGCTTCCTCAAGCATGGCCTCGTCAGACTGGCTCGCAAGGAGGTGGAGAGATCAAGGTGGGGTACCTCACGAGCTGTTCGTGACGCAAGCCATGACGACCAAGGCCAGGCGGGCGCCGGCCTGCGCAGAGTCCTTGTTTTCCCTTTGGTGCAAAGGGGGCAAGCGCAAGAAAGGGTATCAAGCAAAGGCAACCATTTCGGGGCAACAAGACCAAGACCAGCAGGGCGGCAGAACGGAGGTCATCATGGAGCCCAAGCCAGCGTCATCGTCAGGGTCTTTGGCAGGCGTGGACCAACTTTATTCAGGATAAGTGTACTATATGTTCCCCTTCAAAATGGCCAATTGTTGGCGCCCTTCCCGCTCAATATTTGGGAAGAGGCCCAGGGCCTCCGCCTATAAATAGGACTAGCCACCCCCAGGGTAGAGGCAACTGATCCATCAGATCTCGAATCGACCCCTCCAAAGGGACAACACCACCATAGGAAAAGACCCTCGCGAGGCTGTTCTTCCCTTGTATTGTTCATCATCCCCAGAGGTAATCCACCACACCACACACTAGAGTAGGGTATTACACCACAATGGTGGCCTGAACCAGTATAAATCTTGTGTCCTTTGTGTTGTTCTTCGTGTAGTTTAGATCCTAGCGAGGCGGTGAGATGTGAGTAGGCTGGGGGTGTGATCTCCGCGTGCACCCCAGTGTTCGAACCACAAGGGTCTACCGGAACCCGAAATCCGACAGCCGCTACTTCGGTCATGGCCCCTAATAAAGTTCATGACACTTTAGTCAGCTTGAACCATTCATCCTTCCTAAATATATACACATGTAATTGCATGCCTTGACAGTCCTCCAGCTGCTTCTTCACGAGGCCGAGCTCTTCCTCGGCCCGCTCCAGATTCTTATTTAGTCCAGAGACTTCCGCAGTATTAGCAAACGCAGCTAGCAGTGAAGCCTGCTTGTTCACATAGACATTTTAGATTAGACTCCTGCGAAAATTATTTGATCCTCTGTCCGGTTTTTCTTTCCGAACACCAGATAGAGTATCAGGGGCTACTGTCTATACTGTGACATTCTCTTTATAATTGCGTTGCTTACGTCAAAGCCCGTTAGAAGGTTCGTGCATGCTTTGGTCAGTCCGCTTTTCATGGACTGGATCTTTTCAATCACCGTACCCATAAGGGTACAATGTTCTTCAACAATGGAAACGCCTTGCAGCGCTTCCAGCAATCTATCCGGTGCCTCTGGATGGACAGAGGTCACCGGTGGAGTTGGCTCACCCCCTTCTTTCAAAAGAGGCGGCATGCTTGAGTCCGGAGCCACATGGGTCTCCGGATCTATATTCGGCTGGGGGCCGACTTGGATAGCCCCCATCGTCGGTGCCCATAGGGGTTTGCTCCCCCATGTGTTCGGCAACCAGGGTTTCACCCTCAGGCACCACCGGGACGGCCTCCTGAGCCTCTCCCTGGCCTGGTATCCTTCGAGACAACACCTCGGTGTTGTCCACGGCCTTGTGGGAGGAGGCCGTCGGAAGGGACCCGCTGTCCATCGTGAACGGGTCCAGTGATACCTCCTAAGAGGAGGATAGCTCGATGTTGGACCAAGCCGGACTGCAAATGCGTAAATCAGCATATTAAAACAATAAAATAGAAAGGTCAGATATATGAACGTGTTCGGATACTTACGATTTGGCTAGGGTCTTTTCCCTAGGTTCCCACTCCTAGCTGCTGTTGGTGGCCGCTGCGGAGCTGTCTGGAAGGGAAGCTTTCCCCTTCTTGGACGCCATGTGGAGGCCATCCTCTTCTTTCTCCCCCCAGCAGGAGGGGAATGGATTTCTTCTTCTTCCTCCTCCTCTTCCTCGTCGTCTTCAGCGACGGAGGAATGATCCTCGGCGTCTTCGGACATTGCGTCCGAAGCGCCCTTGCGACAGAGACCATCTCTGGTCCCCTTGGTCTTCTTCTTGGCCTTCTTCTCCGGCACCTCATAAGGCACCAAAAATAGCATCTTCATTAGAAGTGGGGTTTATGGGCCTTCGTGCAGCGGAGCCGGATAGTTAATCCACTCCGCTATCTCTATCAATGCCTGAAAAAATTGATAGGGAAGCTTAGATTCCTTCCTCAAATATGCCAGTAAAGGGTATACATTGAAAACATGAAAGAACTTACCAGATTAGCCTTGTGAGTTAAGCTAAGCCCACGATCCTTGGTCGCGGGCGGTGGTGTCTCGCCGGCCTTTAAGTGCACCTTCCGGATGTCTTCGTGCGTCGTGCCGAAGAGCTCTAGTAGCGTCTGGTGCTTGGCCAGATCGAACTCCCACAAATAGCAAGTATGGCGCTGGCACAGAAGGGTCCGGCGAACGAGCATAACCTGGATCACGTTAAAGAGCTTGATTCTCTTGTTTATCATGTTCTGGATGCACGTCTGGAGCCCTGTCAGCTTGTCCGAAGAGCCCCAGTCCAGGCCTTTCTCTTGCCAGGAGGTGAGCCGCGTCGGGACTCCGGATCGGAACGTGGGAGCCGCCGCCCAGTTGGTGCCGCACGGCTCGGTGATGTAGAACCACCCCGACTGCCACCCTTTTACAGTCTCCACAAAGGAGCCTTCGGGCCAAGTGACATTGGGCATCTTTCCCACCATGGCACCTCCGCACTCTGCTTGTTGGCCGCTCACCACCTTCGGCTTCACATTGAAGGTCTTCATCCATAGGCCGAAGTGAGGTGGGATGCGGAGGAAGGCCTCACACACGACAATAAATGTCGAGATGTTGAGGATAGAGTTGGGGGCCAAATCATGAAAGTCTAGCCCATAGTAAAACATCAGTCCGCGGACGAAAGGGTGGAGGGTGAATCCCAGCCCGCAGACAAAGTGTGTGATAAACACCATCCTCTCTTGGGGTTCCAGAGTAGGGACAATCTGGCCTTTGGCCGGGATCCGTTGAGTTATTCCCTTGCCCAAGTACCCAGCCTCCCGGAGCTTCTTGATGTCCTTCTCCTTAACGGAGGAGGCCATCCACTTGCCTCATGCTCCGGTTCTGGACATGATTGGTGAGCCTTTTTGGGCGGGGAAGGCGAGAGCTTGGGCGTTGGAGCTCGAGGATGGATGGGAAGAGGAAGGAGAAGGCGTGGGTGAAAGAGGGTGAATACTTATCCCTTTATAAAGGCATTAAAAGTCATGCGCCTCCCCACTCGCCTTAAAATTCGCCTATTCCCCAAGCGCCGTGTAGATGACATAGTTGGGTTACCCATGCTCGTATTGATGAGAATCCCGTGATAAGGGGACACGATCTCTGCTTTGACCAGACGTGCCAATGAAACCGCACCACGAGATACGGAGCGGCATGCTAAAAAACGGTTCAAATAATGACTGGGCAGTGGCGTGATGTCACGCTACAAAAAGTTGTCAACGGATTGGACTCGTGAAACATTATACCCTCTATGGTTGTGTGTGGTACTTGTTTTGCAGAGCCGTACACGTTTTCTATGTTCGGAAGGCTATGTTGGAATATTCGGGGAAGGAACCCGCCTTGCAATGCAGAAGACAATGTGCATGCCGGACTCATCGTCATTGAAGCCAGGTTCAGGGGCTACTGACAGAGTCCTGGATTAGGGGGTCCCTGGACAGCCGGACTATATACTTTGTCCAGAGTATTAAGCTATGAAGATACAAGACAAATACTTCTTCTCGTGTCTGGATGGGACTCTCCTTGGCGTGGAAGGAAAGCTTGGCGATTCGAATATGTAGATTCCTTTATCTATAACCGACCTTGTATAACCCTAGCCCCCTCCGGTGTCTATATAAGCCGGAGGGTTTAGCTTCTAGAGTTTAGCCACAACAATCATAACCTCATAGGCTAGACTTCTAGGGTTTCGCCATTATGATCTTGTGGTAGATCAACTATTGTAATACTTATATTAATCAAGATAAATCAAGAAGGAAGTAGGGTATTACCTGCATAGAGAGGGCCCGAACCTGGGTAAACATTGTGTCCCCCGCCTCCTGTTACCATTAGCCTTAGACACACAGTTCGGGACCCCCTATCGGAGATCCGATTGTTTTGACACCAACAACGGGAATAACAAACTTTAACACAAGTATCTCTCAAATTCACAACTACTCTATTAGCATGACTCTAATATCACCATCTTCATCTCTGAAAACAATGATAAAGAATCAAACTTCTCATAGTATTCAATGTACTTTATATGAAAGTTTTAGTTATACCCATCTTGGATGCCTATCATATTTGGACTAATTTCATAACCAAAGCAAATTACCATGGTGTCCTAAAATACTCTCAAAATAATATAAGTGAAGCATGAGAGGTCAACAATTACTATAAAATAAAACCATCGCCGTGCTCTAAAAAGATATAAGTGAAGCACTAGAGCAATGTTGTCTAGCTCAAAAGATATAAGTGAAGCACATAGAGTATTCTAATAAATTCCGATTCATGCATGTCTCTCGCAAAAGGTTTGTAAAGTAAGGATGATTTTGGTAAACTAAAAAGAAAATACTCAAATCATACAAGACGCTCCAAGCAAAACACATATCATGTGGTGAATAAAAATATAGCCTCAAGTAAAGTTACAGATAGACGAAGACGAAAGAGGGGATGCCTTCTAGGGCATCCCCAAGCTTAGGCTTTTGTTTGTCCTTGAATTTTATCTTGGGGTGCCTTGGGAATCCCCAAGCTTAGGCTCTTTCCACTCCTTATTCCAAATCCATCAAATCTTTACCCAAAACTTGAAAACTTCACAACACAAAACTTCAATAGAAAATCTCATGAGCTCTGTTAGTATAAGAAAATAAACCACCACTTTAAGGTACTGTAATGAACTCATTCTTTATTTATATTGGTGTTAAACCGACTGTATTACAACCTCTGTATGGTTCATACCACCCGATACTACTCATAGATTCATCAAAATAAGCAAACAACACACGAAAAAGAGAATCTGTCAAAAACAAAACAGTACGAAGTAATCTGTAACTTTAAAATACTTATGTAACTCTAAATATTCTTAAATAAATTGGTGGACGTGAGGCATTTGTATATTAATCATATGCAAAAATAATCAACCTAAAAGAACTCTTCTGTAAAAAATGACAGCTATTCTCGTGAGCACAAAAATTTCTGTTTTTACAGCAAGATCGCAAAGACTTCACCCAAGTCTTCCCAAAGGTTCTACTTGGCACAAACACTAATTCAAACATAAAAAAACATCTAAACAGAGGCTAGATGAATTATGTATTACTAAAAATGATCAAAAATCAAAGAACAAAAATAAAATTGGGTTGCCTCCCAACAAGCGCTATCGTTTAACGTCGCTAGCTAGGCATTGATAATTTTAATTATGCTCACATGAAAGACAAGAATTGGAGCATAAAGAGAGCATCGTATAGCATGTGACAAACACATATAAGTCTAACATACTTCATATGCATAGGAATTTTATAAGCAAACAAATTATCAAGGCAAGCAAAAGCTGGCATATGCAAGGAAGCCGAAAGAAACAATAGAATCTCCACATGATGAGAGGTAATTTAGTAACATGAAAAATTCTACGACCATATTTTCCTATCCCTCGTAATAATTACATGTAGGATCATAAGAAAATTCAACAAAATAGATATCACATAACATATTCTCAACACAATCCACATGCATGCAAAGTTGACACTCTTCCAAAATAGCGGGATTAACATTAACTAAAGTCATGACCTCTCCAAGCCCACTTTTATCAAACATTTCATAAGATTGAACATTCTACAAATGTGTGGGATCTAAAGTTGACACTCTTCCAAACCCACTTTCAATTTTACTGCAAACACTAATATCAATCTCATATTCATCATGGGGCTTAAATAAATTTTCAAGATCATACGAAGAATCACCCCAATCATGATCATTGAAACAAGTAGTGGACATAGCAAAACTAGCATCCCCAAGCTTAGTGTTTTGCATATTATTAACACAACTGACATCAATAGAATTTATAGTATTCCAATCATGCTTTTTATTCAAGGAGCTCTCGTGAATCTCTTCATAATTTTCCTCATCACAATTTCCAGATTCACGAATTTCAAGCAAAACCTCATAAAGATAATCTAGTGCACTCAAACCACAAGAGGTTGGTTCATCATAATTGGATCTCTTAAAGAGATTAGAAAGTGGATGGGTATCCATAAACTTTTAGCAAGCAAAGATGCAAGCAAAAATAAGGCACAAGGTAACATAAGCAAACAAAAGATCGAATGGAAGAAGGGCGAAGAAAAGGCAAAGGTTTTCGAAAATCGTTTTAGAAGTAAGGGAGAGGAAAATGAGAGGCGAATGGCAAATAATGTAGTGCAAGAGGGAAGAGTTTATGATGGGTAATTGCTATGGCTTGACTTGGCATAGATCTCCCCGACAACGGCGCCAGAAATCCTTCTTGCTACCTATTGAGCTTGTGTTGGTTTTCCCTTGAAGAGGAATGGGTGATACAACAAAGTAGCGTAAGTATTTCCCTCAGTTTTGAGAACCAATGTATCAATCTAGTAGGAGACAACGAACAAGTCACCGAATACCTGCATAAACAATCAAGAACTTGCAACCAACGCGATAAAGGGTTTGTCAATCCTTTCATGGTCACCCACAAAAGTGTGATCTGATAGAGATAATAAAGTAAATATTTTTGGTATTTTTGTTGTATAGATTGGAAAGTAAAGATTGCAAAATAGTAAATGAGATTCAACAATATGGAAAACATATGCAATATAATGGAAAAGAGACCCAGGGGCCATAGGTTTCACTTGTGGCTTCTCTCGAGATAGTATGTATTACGGTGGGTGAACAAATTACTCCTGAGCAATTGATAGAAAAGCGCATAATTATGATGACATCTAAGGCAATGATCATGAACATAGGCATCACGTCCGTGTCAAGTAGACCAAAATGATTCTACACCTACTACTATTACTCCACACATTGACCGCTATCCAGCATGCATCTAGAGTATTAAGTTCATAAGAACGGAGTAACGCATTAAGCAAGATGACATGATGTAGAGGGATAAACTCAAGAAATATGATATAAACCCCATCTTTTTATCCTGGATGGCAGCAATACAATACATGTCTTGCTGCCCCTACTGTCACTAGGAAAGGACACGCAAGATTGAACCCAAAGCTAAGCACTTCTCCCATGGCAAGAAAGATCAATATAGTAGGCCCAACTAAACTGATAATTCGAATAGGCTTGCAAAGATATCAAATCATGCATATAAGAATTCAGAGAAGAACCAAATAATATTCATAGATAATCTTAATCATAGATCCACAATTCATCGGATCTCGGCAAACACACGGCAAAATAGTATTACATCGAATAGATCTCCAAGAACATGGAGGAGAACTTTGTATTGAGAATCAAAGGGAGAGAAGAAGCCATCGAGCTAATAACTACGGACCTGAAGGTCTACGGTAAACTACTCACACTTCATCGGAGAGGCAACAGTGTTGATGTAGAAGCCCTCCATGATCGATTCCCCCTCTGGCAGATCGCCAGAAAAGGCCCCAAGATGGGATCTCACGGGTACAGAAGGTTGCGACAGTGAGAAGTGGTTTCGTGGCTCCCCCTGATGTTTTTAGGGTATAAGAGTACATATAGGCGAAAGAACTATGTCGGTGGAGCTACGAGGGGCCCACGAGGGTGGGGGGTGTGCCTACCCCCCCAGGGCGAGCCCTCGTGCCTCGTGGACGCTTTGTTGCGTCTCTGACTTCAAGTCCAATTCTTCTGGTTTGCTTTCGGTCCATGAAAGATCGTCGCGAAGGTTTCATTTCGTTTGGACTCCGTTTGATGTTCCTTTTCTGCAAAACTCTAAAATAGGCCAAAAACAGAAACTGGCACTGGGCCTCCGGTTAATAGCTTAGTCCCAAAAATAATATAAAAGAGCATATTAAATCCCATTAAACATCCAAAACATATAATATAATAGTATGGAACAATCAAAACTTATAGATACATTGGAGACGATTCAGCCTCCCGCTTCCGTCTCGGCCATAGGGGGAACGGTTATGACGCCGCCTGTGCCGACCATGTCCCCCGCAGCTTCCACGTCCCCGTGCATCCCCTTAGCCCCAAAGGCATCAGTGGCTGCATGAGAAGAGTCCTTCGAGGTCGGCGGGTGACACTAGTGCAGAACCGGGCTTTAGTGCCGGTTCGTGACGGCCTTTAGTGCCGGTTGGCGAACCGGCACTAAAGAGTGGGGACTAAAGGCCTCCCCCTTTAGTACCGGTTCGTCATGAACCGGCGCTAAAGTGCAGACACGTGGCATGAGCCAGGCCTGTGTGCGTGTAGGACATTAATACCGGTTGGTAACACCAACCGGTACTAAATGTTTGTTTTTTTTAATTTTTGCTTTAATTTTGTGTTTTCAATTTGGCTTTATTTTCCATTTAATTTTTTTTGTTTGCTGGTATTTCACGATACTACAAATTGTACACCTTATGCATATATATTAAATAGATTTTCTCGTACGTAGAACCGCATATATATATAATATATATATCATCGAATGTCTCACAGCCTACACCATTAACTATTCACACATATACACATGAATATACATATACAATTTCTACTACATGTTGCCTTGGTGCCTTCGGAGCACGATGACAAGTGGTTCATGGGGGCGGTAGCGGGTAATAGTATTCTCCTTTCGGATCTATGACCTGGTCGAGCAAAAATCCGGCTATTTCCTCTTGAAGGCTTGTATGCGGTCCGATGGTAGGAGCTTATCCCGCACCGATCTGAACTGTTAAGAAGGAGATCAATATGCATGTGTGTTAGTTGTGTGACTAGATATCGATAATGGTGTGAATAGTGTTCTGACAAAAACGTACCCAGTCCTGTCTATCAGATCTGCTCCTTTCGCACGTCATCATGCGAATGTTCTCGCAAACTTAGTATGCACATAGATTATTCCCTTTCGCCTGCCTCAGGGCGTTTATGAGAATGGAATTGAATCATATAATGATTAATCAAGCATAATAATTAATTAATGATATTGAAACAAGAATTAAAGAGATGGTAGCTAGCTAGTACTACTTAATTACTTACCTTGGGTCGATGCCAAAACAATTTTTTTGGCCATTCTCCTGGAGTCACCGCGATGAACTTTGCCCATGCCCTGCCCGCTGGCAAAGAAAATTAATAAAGGGGTTATTAAATAGTTCATATCAGGAACTAATAGTTAATAATGATTGAAATTACCTGTTGACTATCCCCTTCACGATGGTGTAGTCTTTATCTTCTTTAGTTAGTGAGTCAAGTAATTCAACTTTTCCTTCCTCAACTTTAATGTCTATCAAGACCCAGTGCCAACTGCACACGCACACGTTTGCATGTCTTAATTAAGCGGGCATGTGCATAAAATTAATCAACTACCGTAAACCGTATACACTTAATTATTAACATCTAGCTAGCTAGTAAGCAAAAACAGAATTTGTAGTACAAGACAGTGTGACTCACGGGAAGTTGTAAGGAAGTAGTATATCTTCGAAGGTATTGAGGCGCTTCAAGAACTCTAGCATGCTTTCCTCTACAGCAGCTTTACAATGTTCAATCTCCCATATGTCCTGATTAATGGTATTTGGGTCAATGAACCCAACGCCATAGCATCCATCTTTTTTCATTTCATACATCTTCATCTTGCATATAATACCACAGAAAAAGAATATAGTGAGGATAATTACATATAATGATTGATGAAAATTATCACTACATGACTAGCTTGAGACTTAAATTACAGAAAGAAATCACTTACAAACAATAGCAACTGACGATAGACTTGTCGAGTGCGTCTTGATTAAATAACTGAAAAAGTTCTGGATACTCAATGGCCAGAGCTTTCTCATGGTAATAATGCTCATGCTTGACATTCACCATGAGGGACTCTCGATTGGAAATCTTGGTAATGTTCATGTACCATTGATGCAATTGATACATTCTTGTTGGGAGGTCCTTGACCTTGTCTGGATGGACCAAAGGTTTGCCCCGGACATATTGCCATGCTATTTCTGATTCTTTAAGCGTAGGCATGGGATCGATTTCGAGGAGTTGTCCAACAGAGATATTGAGCATTTGAGCCTGCATTATATGATCCTCTGTTATTACCACATCGCCATGCTGGGGAACGCTAACGGTTTGCCCACAATAATATTTGGCACGCGTACTACTCCTCTCATGTGTTGTTGGCACAACAAGCGGGGGGATTGCTTGCGCCGCCTGTTCTCCCAACTGGGGAACGGTTTTCCCGCATTTTTTGCCAGCTGCTTGTTGGCTCGAGCTTGAGCTCGCTTCCTTCTGTAGTCGTGCTCGATGTGCCTTCCTGATTTGGCGCTCATAGTCCGAGTCAACAGGCTTGGGAGCTGGTTCTCTAGCCATATGAATGAAGTGGTCAATTACTTTCTCAGGCACTTTCTCCTTTGGCGGCGGTGCCGGTTTCGGTCCAAAATGGGCGTCCACTTGGGCTTGCACTATGGCTGTGTTTTGCTCCTTAGTCATGTCGTAAGGCCTCTGAGGAAGTGGAGCGAGGCTTGGACCATATTTATATCGCTTGCCTTCGCCTGTACTTCCTAAACTACCTTGACTCGTACCGCTACGCACCAAAGCTGCGGGATGTCTCTTCTGCGATTGCTGAGATGGCGGAGACGGCTGACGTGGAGTTGGACCAGGAGAAGTGGCCTGACGATGTGCCAGACTTGAGGTAGGAGGTGTGGCCTGACATAGTGCCGGACTTGCAACCGAAGAAGTGGCATGACGCTATGCCGGGCTTGAAACCGGAGGAGTCATCTCACGCGTTCGGGGACTTGGAGGAGGTGGCGGACTTCGAGGAGGACGAGTCTCACGCGTTCGTGGACTTGGAGGAGCGGGAGTCTGCTGACTCGGTGGCGGACTTCGAGGAGTCGGTAGACGACGCGGTGTTGGTGGACTTTGAAAGATTATGCAATCCTTTCTCCATAGGATGATACGATGTATGGCCTCTCCGAGTGTGCGCTCGTCTTCACCTCCAGGAATGTCAAGCGTTAGCCCCTAATATGGGTCCACCACTTCATCAACCATGACACAAGCATAGCCCTCTGGAATCAGGATGCAATGGTAGGTTGTTTCGGGGGTAACTGGAAAAGCAACGCCGTCCACCACCTTCATGTATATGTTCTTCATTTTGGAGTGTAGCTCACAGTTAGTGTTCTCTATGATGTCATCCACAGGGTATGTATCCAGCAGTGTGTCGCCCTGGGCAGAACCAACGCTTCTTCTTGGCATTGATGGGACGGTGCTATCCAATGTTGGACGATCATTCGCTTGCTGCTGCCGCTGCTGAGACCCCCTTTCCTGGCTAAGTGAGTCGATCTGCTGTTGCTGCTGCTGGAATTTGAGTGCCAGGTCCGCGTGCCTTGCTTCTAGGCCTTGAAGATGTTCTGCGTCCTGCTTCCTCTGCTCCTCCTCTAGCTTCCTCTTCTTCTCCTCCTCCATCTTCTTTCTTGCACGGGACCTATAGTCGTCATTCCAGTCCGAAATGCCCTCATACCAGGGAATAACACCCATGCCTCGTGTTCTTCCCGGGTGTTCAGGATTTCCCAGGGCGCGCGTAAGCTCGTCGTTCTCTCTGTTGGGCGTGAACACCCCCGCTCGAGCTTCTTCTATTGCGTCAATTATCTTTTGTTCGGCTCCTTTTAGACTTGCCTTCTTTGAAACCAGGCATGTCTTCGGGTCCAACGCCCCCCATGCGCATAGAACCAAGTTCTACACCTGGGGGGCCAGTGCCGGGTAACCAGAGTGACCCCTGCATCCTCCATCTCTTACTCAGACTTATCCCACTTAGGCAATGCCACCGCGTAGCCACCTGGACCCAGCTTATGGAACTGCGTCTTTCTTGCGGCATTTGCCTTGTTTTTCATCGACCATTCCTTAGATATTTCTGAATCCTTGAAGGTCACAAAATCGTCCCAATGCTCTCTTTGCTTCTCCAGTGTTCCCTTGAAATCTGGAGTCTTCCTTTCATTAGCGAGGTAGTTGGCCCATACAGTTTTCTTGTGGGTGTTGAATGCAATTGCCATCTTCTTAAGAGCAGCGGCCTTGACTTTGTCCACATCTGCTTTAGTGAAATGATCTGGTAGGGTGAAATGTTCCATCAGAGATTTCAGCAGGTCTTCTTTGGCTCTGCCATCGACCCAAGTAACACCTGGACGTTTAGTCATTGGCTCTTTCCATTCTTGAATGGAGATCGGGAGTTTGTCCTTCACAAGAACTCCGCACTGATGAGTCCACTTGTTCGCAATGTTCTTAGGCGTGAGGGGTTCGCCACTAGGTTTGATGGATTCGATGTGGTACTTTACACCATCCTTCAACAATCTGCCCGGGCCTCGCTTTGTCTTGCTGTCTGTAGAAGTAGATTTGCTCGATCCGGAGGGCTGAAAGAAGAAAGATCGATTCGCTAACATATCTTTAATAAAAAAACATGTGATGATCACCATGATGCATGCTTATATGAATATACCTCGCTGGTAGTGTTTGTTATTTGAAAATCAGCATTGTCTATGTCATCACAAACATTGTCTGTGTCATAATCATAATCATAGTTCATGACTTCATCAGCCCGGTCGTCGAGATCGAATATCTTTTCATCACCCTCTCCGGTATTGTTAAGATATTGGGAGCCGTCATCTGCTTCATTCAGATCATCTAGCCTGTGAGGGCTGCGTATGATGTCGAACAATTCCTCTTCTCTCTCTGCCGGTATTGTCTGCCATATCTTTTACTTTACTAATAATACAGAAGAAATATAAAACAATTTAGTATTCAAATTACAATGCATGGATGCAATTAATCAATAAGGAAAATCTGAATCTCGAATACATCCTCTCGAATATATAATCTCGAATACATCATCGTCTTAATATATATAATCTCGAATACATCATCTCGAATACTATATATCGAATACATCACTGGCTACGTACCTAATAAAGATCGAGTACTACAGAAGAATCTAGGGCGCCACTAGCGGTTCCTGGGGCGTGGGCAGTGCACACCCTAAGAGAAGGAACCATCAACGGATCATATCTCCGGTCATCTGCCCAAAAAACCCGCCAAGTAGTGGAGAACCTGAGGTCGTCCATAGCAGCCATGTAGCGATGGACGTGCTCATCTTCCTCCCTGACACAGCGACGCACCACCTCCTGCGGGGCCGGCTGCCTCTGCACCGAATGTGGCCCACGCGAACGCCACCAAAGAAGATCAGGGTCGACGTCAGGACCCGAGGTCGGGTTCCTCACCAAGCGGCGCGCCCCTCCAGGTAGCACCTCCCAGTGCCAGCCTGGCGGAGCCCAGTCCCGGACATGGGTCCCCTGAAGCATGACATCGTCGCGAACGGGTCGACGGCGAGGATGCGGGCCGGGCATATCGTCGAGAACAAATACTATATGCCCGCAAAAAGTAACATTTTGTAAATGATTGGATTGTGATAACTAAAATTCTATATATATGCAAATTCTAACAATTTGACATTAATCTAATTCATCTAACTAAAA
This sequence comes from Triticum aestivum, assembly GCF_018294505.1. NCBI lineage: Eukaryota > Viridiplantae > Streptophyta > Magnoliopsida > Poales > Poaceae > Triticum > Triticum aestivum. The sequence continues at coordinate 564,528,767 of NC_057813.1, forward strand.
CTAATTCTAAAATTTCATGATTATATAACTAACATTTCCATAACAATTCTAATATTTATATAACTAAAAAATAGAAAATTGCTAACATTTCTATAAATATTTCTATAACTAAAAAATAGACTAATTTCTAACATTTCTATAACTACAAAACAGAAAAATTTATAACAAACAAACTAATGTGTGCAGTGTGTGTGTGTGTAGTGTGTGTGTGTG
>NC_057813.1:564529540-564553017 GCF_018294505.1 Triticum aestivum
TTTAGTACCGGTTGGAGCCACCAACCGGTACTAAAGGTCTGTTTTGGCCAGGCCAAGCGGCGAGAAGTGCACCCCCTTTAGTACCGGGTGGTGGCTCCAACCGGTACTAAAGCCCCCCCCCCTTTAGTACCGGTTGGTGCCACCACCCGGTACTAAAGGGGGTGCGCTGGCGCAGTGCGGTGCGACAAGTTTAGTCCCACCTCGCTAGTCGAAGGGCTACCACACTAGTTTATAAGCCCCAGTGCGGTAGCTCTCTCGAGCTCCTCTCCTAAGCAGGCCTACTAGGCCTACCAATTCATTGCTGCCATGTGGGCCTACTGGGCCTTTGCGGGGCCTGCATCCTGGCCCAACAAAAGGTTGAGTTTCTAGTCGTATGCAGGCCGCTTTGGCCCAATAGGCGGGCTTTTTTTATTTTCTTTATTTTTTTGCTTTTTTATTTGTTTTATTTATTTTTGAGTTGTTTTTTGCTGTATTTAGAGTTTCTTTGTGAATATTTTTGCTTTAGGTACAAAAATTTACAAACTTTGATCTGTTAGTGCCGGTAGTTTACAAATTTGAATAGTTTAAATTTTGAATTATTTGAAATTTGTGTGAATCACTAGTTCGTGAATAACTTAACTTTGGAAAAAGATTTCCAGTGATTCTTTTTTCTTATCTTTAATATTAGTGTGTTTTATCATTATATTCAATTTGGTAATGCTTAGGTTATTTAAAAAATGAAATGCCTTTGTAACATTTCAGTTTTCGTCGGAAACCCTGATACTTCGAAAAAGATTGTCCATTTTGTACACGAAGTGTATCCAGTTTTTGCCGTAACCCTCTCTACTTTTTTGCACATGCTATTTGTATGAAATTATGATACCATGCCAACTTTCAACCTTTTCTGAGTTCATTTCAAATGCTTTTCAATTTCGGGGTCATTTAGCTGGAAAAAAAATCAGTAAATGCATGAAAAAGAATTTGTTTGCACATAAAATTTCTTCGTGTTTCAAATGCGAAAACACATAATTAACTACCCTAACTATTAAAGACATTCCCTCCTGGGTGTGAAACACAGAAGAAAGTGATGATAGTGAAGCCGATCACATCCCAGATCTTTGGGTGTGAAACTTTTTCTTCTTGTGTGTCCCTTTGCGCCGTAGCCAGGGAAAATCTTCATCATTTAACTGGATGCTCAGGTCAATATTCACTGTGAATGGAGCAATTTCATCAAACTTTTCATAATCTTCTGACATGTCTGTCTTATCATCCACTCGCATGATGTTTCTTTTTCCTGAAAGAACTATGTGGCGCTTTGGCTCGTCGTATGATCCATTCGCTTCCTTATCTTTTCTTTTTCTCGGCCTAGTAGACATGTCTTTCACATAAAAAACCTGCGCCACATCATTGGCTAGGACGAATGGTTCGTCTGCATACGCAAGATTGTTGAGATCCACTATTGTCATTCCGTACTGCGGGTCTTCCGTTACCCCGCCTCGTGTCATATTGACCCATTTGCACCGAAACAAAGGGACCTTCAAATCACCTGATCCATAGTTAAGTTCCCATATGTCCTCTATGTAACCATAATATGTTTCCTTTCCCGTGTTGGTTGTTGCATCAAAGCGGACACCACTGTTTTGGTTGGTGCTCTTCTTATCTTGGGCGATCGTGTAAAATGCATTCCCATTTATCTGGTACCCTTTGAAACTCATTATATTCGAAGATGGTAACTGGGACAGCGAGTACATGTCATTTTGAATATCGCCATCATTCAGGGCACGTTTCTGCAACCAACCGGCGAAAGTCCTCGTTTGTTCGCATGTAATCCAGTCGCCAGACTTCTCCGGGTGTTTGGACTGTAGAAAATTCTTGTGTTCCTCCATATACGGAGCCACCAAGGCGGAATTCTGTAGAATGTAGTGTGATTCAGTGAGAAAATGCCCGTCCATACATATTATTTGATGCCCTCCTAGCGTGCCTTTTCCTTCCAGTCTGCCCTTATGCCGCGATTCAGGAGCACCAATCGGCTTAAGGTCAGGAATAAAGTCAATACAAAACTCAATGACCTCCTCATTTTCATGGCCCTTTGAGATGCTTCCTTCTGGCCTAGCACGGTTATGAACATATTTCTTCAAGACTCCCATGAACCTTTCAAAGGGGAACATATTGTGTAGAAATACAGGACCCAAAATGTTAACCTCTTCGCAAAGGTGAACTAGGACGTGCGTCATGATGTTGAAGAAGGATGGTGGGAACACCAACTCGAAACTGACAAGACATTGCACCAAATCATTGTGTAACCTTGGTATGATTTCTGGATCGATTACCTTCTGAGAGATTGCATTGAGGAATGCACATAGCTTCACAATGGACAATCGAACGTTTTTCGGTAGAAGCCCCCTCAATGCAACCGGAAGGAGTTGCGTCATAATCACGTGGCAGTCATGAGACTTTTGGTTCTGGAACTTTTTCTCTGCCATATTTATTATTCCCTTTATATTCGACGAGAAGCCAGACAGTACCTTCATGCTGAGCAGGCATTCGAAGAAGATTTCCTTCTCTTCTTTGGTAAGAGCGTAGCTGGCCTAGCCCTGATGTATGTCGTCTTTTCCGTGCATACGTTGCTGGTCCTCCCGTGCCTCTGGTGTATCTTTTGTCTTCCCATACACGCCCAAAAATCCAAGCAAGGTCACGCAAAGATTCTTCGTCACGTGCATCACGTCGATTGCGGCGCGGACCTCTAGGTCTTTCCAATATGGCAGGTCCCAAAATATAGATTTCTTCTTCCACATGGGTGCGCGTCCGTCAGCGTCCTTCGGAACAGGTTGTCCACCAGGACCCTTTACAAAGATTACCTTCGAATCCTTGACCATATCATGTACATCAGCACCAGTACGGTGGCGAGGCTTCATCCGGTGATCCGCCTCACCTTTGAAATGCTTTCCTTTCTTTCTTACGGGATGCCTGCTCGGAAGTAATCGATGATGTCCCAGGTACACATTCTTCTTACAACTATTCAAATATATACTGTCGGTATCATCCAAACAGTGCGTGCATCCGCGGTATCCCTTGTTTGTCTGTCCTGAAAGGTTACTGAGAGCAGGCCAATCATTGATGGTCACGAACAGCAATGCCTTTAGGTCAAATTCTTCCCCCATGTGCTCATCCCGCGCATGTACACCTGTTCCATTCCACAGTTGTAAGAGTTCTTCAACTAATGGCCTTAGGTACACATCAATGTCGTTGCCGGGTTGCTTAGGGCCTTGGCTGAGCACTGACATCATAATGAACTTCCTCTTCATGCACAACCAAGGAGGAAGGTTATACAAACATAGAGTCACATGCCACGTGCTATGGTTGCTGCTCTGCTCCCCAAAAGGATTAATGCCATCTGCGCTTAGACCAAACCATACGTTCCCTGGGTCACCTGCAAACTCCTCCCAATACTTTCTCTCGATTTTTCTCCACTGCAAACCGTCACCGGGTACTCTCAACTTTCCGTCTTTCTTACGGTCTTCTGCGTGCCACCGCATCACCTTCGCATGCTCTTTGTTTTGGAACAAACATTTCAACCGTGGTATTATAGGAGCATACCACATCACCTTGGCAGGAATCTTCTTCCTGGGGCGCTCACCCTCGACATCACCAGGGTCATCGCGACTGATCTTATAACGCAATGCACCACATACCGGGCAAGCATTCAAATCCTCGTACTCACCGCGGTAGAGGATGCAGTCATTAGGGCATGCATGTATCTTTTGCACCTCTAACCCTAGAGGGCAGACAGCCTTCTTTGCTTCAAACGTACTCTCGGGCAATTCGTTGTCCTTTGGAAGCATATTCTTTATCATTACCAGCAACTTTCCAAATCCCTTGTCAGATACACCATTCTCTGCCTTCCATTGCAGCAATTCAAGTGTGGTGCCCAACTTTTTTTGTCAGCTTCGCAATTCGGGTACCACAATTTCTTGTGATCTTCTAACATGCGCTGCAACTTCGTCCTCTCCAGATCACTTGCGCAGTTTCTCTTTGCATCGGCAATGGCCCGACCTAGATCATCAGCGGGCTCATCTGATGCCTCTTCTTCAGCTTCTTTCTACATTGCCGGCTCAGCTTCTTCCCCCATTGTTGTATCATCGTATTCAGGGAACCCATGGCCAGGATAGCCGTCGTCGTCCTCTTCTTCTTTATTTTCTTCCATCATAACCCCTATTTCTCCATGCTTGGTCCAAACATTATAGTGGGGCATGAAACCAGACTCAATTAGGTGGACGTCAATGGTTCTTGACGTAGAGTAACTGTGACCATTCTTATAGCCAGCACATGGACAAGGCATAAAACCATCCACCCACTTGTTTGCCTCAGCGGCAAGCAGAAAAGTATGCACGCCATTAATGAACTCGGGAGAGCATCTGTCATCATACATCCATTGTCGGCTCATCTTCATTACACAACACCGAATAGACCAAATTAATACAAGTTCATACATAAAGTTCATATACAACACTTAATTAAATGCAACATACAAATAACTCTCTAGCTAAAGAATTTAAATGCAACAACAAATGCGATGAAGATCGCAATTAAGGTAAAATTGATCCAACAACATAATGATACCAAGCCACACTATCAATGGCATATTTTCTAATCTTTCTAATCTTCAACCTCATTTTCTCCATCTTGATCTTGTGATCATCGACAACATCGGCAACATGCAACTCTAATTCCATCTTCTCCCCCTCAATTCTTTTCAATTTTTCTTTCAAATACTCGTTTTCTCTTTCAACTAAATTTAACCTCTCGACAATAGGGTCGGTTGGAATTTCCGGTTCACATAGCTCCTAGATAAAAATATCTATGTCAACTTGATGGGCATAATTTGTCGTAAACACGAAATGCAACAACTAGTTTTAAAAGAGAATATATCACATCCGAATCATAACAAGGACGAGGGCCGACGGGACGGATATCAAAACCATGGCACTATGTATAACAAACAACGTACGGGTAAGATAATTATACGAGTAACTATATATCCAAATCACATAAACATCAATTTGGTAATGTAAAACATTCATGAACAAGAGCCTCACCAGAAGGTGGTGCCGGCGACGAGACGGTGCGGGCGATCGACGGTGGTTATGACGGAGATTTAGAAGACACTAAGTAAACCACACCTACATATGCAAACTAAGTGTTATTTTTGTGCTCAAATTGCATATAAATCAAATACTAGCAAATATAATTATTCCTCCCAAATTAATCACTATACAAAGCATTGCAAGAGCTAATCTAACAATGAGAGTTGAAAGGACAAAGTTGCTAACCTTTGTGATCATTTGAATGGATGGGGGCCTTCAAATCTTGACAAATTTTGGGAAAAATTTGTGAGGAGCTCGAGGAGAGAGGGGGAAGAACAGAGGAAGTGAGGGGAAAGGGGAAGAACAGAGTGGCTCGGGGGGACAAAGGGTTTATGTACGTCGACCGTTAGTACCGGTTCGTGCCACGAACCGGTACTAAAGGTGCTGGACGGGCCCCAGACTGACAACACCCTGCCACCACCCTCTTTAGTACCGGTTCGTGGCATGAACCGGTACTATAGGTTCGCCACGAACCGGTACTAATGAGAATGGTCGGCTAGCCGTTGGAACCGGTACTATTGGACACATTAGTGCCGGCTCAAAACCAAACCGGCACTAATATGTCTCATATTAGGTCCTTTTTCTACTAGTGTGAGCCGTAGCACCGAACTTCCGGGCACCATGGATGATGAAGCCATTGATGAAGAAAACGATTATGAAGATGATGTGCTGCTTACACCCTCGGGTTCGCGCAAGCGCCTCCAGCTACCTAGCGCGCCAAAGATGTCGTGGTATAACATGGCCACCTATGGGACCATCGGTCCCTTGTGGTTCGGCAAGGGGGAAGAGCACATTGCACAAAGAGCGGAGAGCATAGAGCAGCACGACAGTGATGACACGAGTAGTTTTTACCCAGGTTTGTGCCGCCGCGAGGCGTAAAACCCGACTCCTGCTTTGGTGGATTGATGAAAAGACTATAGTGAAGATGTAGCGATCTAGCCCGGCAAGGTCGCCTTGGGACGAGAGCAGCTACGCGCATATGAGTGTACATGCGTCTGAATCCTTTCTAAGGTAGACACGGCCCTCCTTTTATAGGTCAAGCCACGGCCCTCCTTTTATAGGTCAAGGGGTTACCACAATGGAAAAACAGTCATTATCCAGTGATTGGATAGCAAACAGTGCTATCATACCTAACTCTGCAGATAGGACAAGGTTCATTAAATGCACCGCTAATGTCACATCGTGGGTGTACCTTGGCAAGCCTTGTCGTGCCTTCGGCCACCTTCTCACCTATCTGTGTGACATGTCTCCTGGACGGGTGTCATTTAGGGGTGATCTCCTTCAGAAATGGCCACCACGTGCCAAATAACAGCCACCTAATCACCAGGGGGCTCGACACCACACCGATAGGTGACTTGCATTGCTGTGAGGTCGAGCGGTGGAGCCTTGGCGGGGTAATCCGCCCTCGGTGTCTCCGACAAGCCCGCCGGGGGAGTTTTGAGACTTGTCTTCGGGGTAACCTCGACCTTGACAGGCTCACCTGCCCGTCAAGGGAGGTTTTTCATTAGTGACATCTTGCTCATTTGGTTGCTCTTGGTCTTCTTGATCCGCCCTTTGATTTCCCAAAGAGCTATCTCTTCTGCTTGGCCTTGTCATGGATGCTACAACCTTGCTCTTCAGCCTGTGTATAGTCCGGGCAACACACGACTAGGGTTTGTTGCACCGACACATGGCCCCGTCATGCTGCTCTGCCTTGGCGTGGCGACGGCGGTGGTGGTCTCGTCCACGACAGCAGCGCGCGAGACGTGGTGCGGTCCCACGACATTGACTGCTGCAGCCGGCCCGCATTGCCGGGCCCCGTGCGGCTCTCGTACGGACGCAAGAGCATCACCTTCTCACACTATGATGCCTACTGGTGCAACATGTGCAACCTTTTCACCGCAGAGCTCCTCGGCGTGCGCGGCATCAGAGCCTCCTGGGCTGCGGGGCGGGAGCAGGTGGACAGGCTCATGGCCGCCCTGGGTAACGCGGCGGGGCCGGTGTCGTTGGACGAGCATGTGTCCCATGTCGCTGACAACATCATCGACATGGTGGCGTACGGGGGCGTGTGCAGCGTGGCGTTTGAGGGAAAGGTACGAGCGGTTCTAGCACATCCTAGAGGAGGCCATGGACATGGCAGCCAGCTTCTTTGCCGAAGACTTCTTCCCCGCCGTCGTAGACCGCCTCGCCGACCGGCTCGTCGACATCTTCGCACCGAGATAGAGATATTTAGGGATCTTGACGCCTTCTTCGAGGAAGTGCTGGAGCAGCACCTAGATCCCGCGCGGCCCAAGCCGGGGAGCGGTAGCGGTGACCTGGTGGACACCCTCGTTGGAATCTGTGACGAGCACGGCATCATGAGGGACCACGTCAAGGCTGTCCTCCTGGACACGTTTCTCTCCTTCGTCGACACGAGCTCCACGACGATGCTGTGGGCGATGTCGAAGCTGATCCGAAAGCTACGGGTGCTGAAGAAAACACAGGAGGAAATCCGAGCCGCGGTCGCCACCAACAGCAACATCGAGCAGTGGGTGTGCCCGGACGACCTGCCGATGCAGGCATACCTGAAAATAGTGGTCAAAGAGACCCTATGGCTGCACCCGCCAGTGAGGCTGGTCATAGTGGGAGTAACATAGGTAGTAACATAGATGCCACATAAGCAAAATTGGTGATGTGGCAAGTAGTTAATGCGAGCTAGGGACATGACATGGAAGAGTTTGAGTCAGAGAGGTTCTTGTCCGGCGGGAGGCACAGAGAGGTGGAATTCCACAACTCTCACTTACAGTTGATGCCGTTCAGCGCCGGCCTGTCGATCTGCCCCGTACTGGCCATGTGGGTGGAAAACGTGGAGTTCATGTTGGCCAACATGATGTACGGCTTTGAGTGGGATCTGCCGAAGGGGACGGGGGACGGTGGCGGAGAAGTTGAGCATGAAGGAGGTCGGCCGTGTGACCTTCCATCGCAAGATGCCGCTGGTCCTCGTGCCCACCCCGTACGTACCGCCTGAGAGAACCACGGTGTGACTAGCGCACTCTGACAGAGTCACTATTACCCACGCAAAGTGTTTTTTACCGGTGCCGGGAGTTACCGGTGCTACTCTCACCAATAGGATGCTGCCAACTCAAAAGTTGTATTCATGTATTTCTCTCCTTTTTTCATTTAAATCCATTGTATTTGATCAGCTGGGGTCCCACCCACGTGCATGTTACTCTTTTCACATACACCCAACGCACCTCTCATTTCAGACGTACAGACTATGTCAGTTCATTTTCTCCAACCGATCAACCTCTCTCACTTTACACTTATTTGAATTTTTTTGTAAAGTAGACTTGAAGTTGAAAAAAAGCATTTCAATTTATTTGAAAAACTAATTTCAATTCTTTTAGAAAAAAAACTCACTCATTTTCAAAATACCAATTCCTCTTACTTTTTTATGAAACTGATTTTAATTATTTCAATTTCATATATCCCAAAAGAGTGAAACTAATTATTTTTCAACTTCCGTAGAACTAATCCATTTTCATAAAAAGCATATGTTAATCCTTTCAGAAATATATTGCACAAAAGGGTGAAACTTTGTATTTCAAAAGTGTAATGTATTTGAAACGACTGAAATTAGTTTTAAATTCAGTTTTTGAAATGAGTGAAATATAGGAGTATTTCAATTGAGTGCGCATAATGTATTTCTCAAATGAAAATGAGTGCAATATCTTTTCTGAAACTAGTGAAATTAGTGAAATCATTATATTTTGTAACGATTCAAATCGGTTTTTTGAAACAACTAAAATATACTATATCAATTGAGTGAGTGTAATGTGTTCCCTGGAATAAGTGAAATTAGTTAGTTTAAAAATGTGAAATATAACCAATATTTTGTATGAAATTGATTTTTTAGTGTTTCAAATTGATATTTTTTATGATTGAAATACATTCTATATTTTTCGTAAATTCGTTATGAAATTAGTTTTGCAAATGAGACTAATGTGTTTTGTGAAACGAGTGATATCTATTTTTGAAACAACAGAATTTGGTTTTTTAACTGATAGTTTTTCTAAAATGAGTGAAATTAGTTTCCTAAAGTAAATGAAATATTTTTTGAATTGAGTAAAACCAATATTTGGAATGAGTGAAATTTGTTTTCCATACACATGAAACATGTTTCATTGTGAAATACGTTAAATATAGTGAAATGTGATTTCTAAAATGAGTGAAATATATCTTCTGTAAATGGGTGTAATGTATTTTCTAATTTAGTGAAATGAGAAACTGACCGAAAGGTTTTCTGAAACTAGTGAAATGTGAAACTGACTGAAATGTGTTTTCTGAAATGAGTTAAACGATTAAATTCAAACTAGCCAAATTTATCTGAGATTGATCTTGTTTTAAAAGTCTTGTCGCCCTGAATTAAAAAATATAAAAAGTTTCAAAAATGGATATTTAGTTCAAAAGTTATCAACCTTCTAAAATATCACATGGTGCACCTGTTTGCGCTCACCCTGACACGTAACGAGAGGTGCTATTGTGGCCCCTGTCCAGCGGAGTATATCTGTTTGTATAAGATTTGTATTGCTAAAAGACATAAATAAAAGCATGTTGGGGTCTTCAGCCAGATCAATCTCGAAGCAAAGTTTAACGGTGTGGATGCTCCACCGGAAGCTCCCGGCTCCGATAAAAAACTTTTTCGTATTACCCATGTTCTTTAACTTCTTCAATTCAGTGGTCGGTGCTAGTTTGGTACTCCAGTTGGTGAGATATTTGTGAAGAATAAATTTCGACGGAAGTGCGCAACTTTTTCTTCATTAAACATTATTGGGTCATTTTAGCTCATTATTCTGCCGTGTTTTTTTCAGTGTATTGGTGTGCAAAACTTAGTGATTTTCACTATTTTAGTTATGCCCATGCAGTATCCTGTTTGCTTTTGCTGGCAGATTTTTTCTATATCAAGTCCAGTTGTCTTTCAGTTCAACGCGATGTGTTTAGTTGATGTATCAGTCATCATCTTTTTCTCTAATTTATTATTGCACCAATCTTTAGTGTTTGACCTTACTTAATTTCTTCAGTCATACTTATTTAACTACTATGTTGGTGCAACAAACCCCAGGCGTATGTTGCCCAGACTGTACATAGGCTTAAGAGCAAGGTTGCAGCAACCAAGGCAAGACCAAGCAGAAGAGATAAGCTCTTTGAGAAATCAATGGGCGGATCAAGAAGATCAAGACCAACAAAAGGAGCAAGATATCACTAAGGAAAAACCTCCCTTGCCGGGCAGGCGAGCCTGGCGGGGTCAAGGTTACCTCAAGGACAAGTCCCAAGACTCCCCCGGCAGGCTTGCCGGGGATGCCGAGGACGAATTACCCCACCAAGGTTCCACCGCTCCACCTCACAGCAACACAATTAACTTATCAGTGCCGTGTCGAACCCTCGAGTTATTAAGTGGCTCTTATTTGGCACGTGGCAGCCATTCCTATGGAAGAACACCCCCAAATGACACTCGTCTAGGGACATGTCACGCCGACAGGTGAGGAGGTGGCTACATGTCATGACAAGGCTTGTCGGGCTGCACCCATGATGTGACACTAAGCGGTGCATTTAATGCACCTTGTCCTGTCTACAAAGTTAGGTATGATAGCACTGTTCGCTATCTAATTAGTATGTAATGACTAATTAGCCATTGTGGTGACTCCTTGACCTATAAAAGGAGGGTCGTGGAAACCTTAGAGAGGATTTGGACCCTATATACTCATGCGCGCGTAGCTGCTCTCGTCCCAAGGCGACCTTGCCGGGCTAGAGCATTGCGTCTCCACCATGATCCTTTCATCAATCCACCAAAGCAGGATTAGGGGTTTACGCCTCACAGTGGCCTGAACCTAGGTAAAAACTGCTTGTGTCACCGCTGACGTGCTGCTCTATACTTTCCACCCTTTGTGCAATGCGCTCTTCCCACTTGCCGAACCACAAGGGGCTGATGGTCCCATAGGTGGCAGTGTTATACCACGACAACTTTGGCATGCAAGGTAGGAGGAAGCTCTTGCGAGAACCCGAAGGTGTAAGTAGCGCGTCGTCTTCATCATTGTTTTCTTCATCAATGGCTCCATCATCCATGGCGCCCAAGAAAAAGTCCGGTGCTTTTGCTCACCTGTCCACCTCGAAAGCCCCTGCGCCTGGGGCCACTGATGCCGTGGGGGCTACGGGGACACGCAGGGATGTGGATGCTATGGGGGACATGGACGGCACAGGCAGCCTCTTCACCATTCCTCCTACTAACAAAATGTAAGCGGGAGGCACCGGGAAAGGACAATGCCAACATCATCCCAGTGACCATGCTCCACAAGATGCAGGTGGAGAGATTATTACATCTCTGCCTCTTCGCCCAACCGAAGGACGAAGCCGCCAGCGATGGCATTCGCTCTAGGGTGAACCACAACCCTTTAGCCGCCCCTGCTACGGGTGCGGCTACGGGGCGCGCACCACCCCTAGGATGAGCTAGCTGAGACGATGCGCTGATTAGGGTTGCCAATCCCCAAGCACATCCACCTTGTCTCCTTGCCACCCTGGCGACCAGCTCACGAAGATGAGAGCACGACACCGTCACTACCGGCACCTTCAGAAGCCAGGCGACATCGCGATCTGCTTCATTGTCTATGCTGAGCACCGCTTCGGAGGCCATGGCGCTGGCCCAACTCCTGTTGAGATTTCTGCCGGCGGCTGATCAGATGGATGGTTGGAGAGCCACCATTCAGAGCTTGATCGGTTTCACCAAGGCAGGAGGATCACAGCAAGCAGGTCCGCCACAACCTCCACAGGTGGCAACAATGGCCCGAGCCACTGGCAGTACCAAAGGGGCCACCCCTACGGTGCAATCCCCTCAGCGGCAGCCAGCGCAGGGGCCGCAGCCAGAGCCAGGCGACGAAGAACCCAATGGCGTATCGATGGCTTCATCTAATCCTCGGGCACGTCGAGACCAAGGACGAGTCCCGGAAGACAGGCGGAGCAAAGACCTGTGTGTCACCATTGAATGATGCTACGAAACCCGCCGCCAGTCTAATAGACGCAATGGCCCCGATGTCGACGAGCCCATGCCTGGTGGGGACGGATACCTGCCTTTCAAGGTTGGGTGTCCCGCCTTCACTCGTGAGCTGTGGCAAGTCTGTTGGCCATCAGCCCGCACGTTCAAGCCAGAGATACCAGAAAAGTACGATGGAAGATTGAACCCGGTAGAGTTCTTGAGCATCTACACCATCGTTGTTCAAGCCGCCGGAGGAAGGGATGAGAAGGTATTCGCCAATTACTTCCCTTTGGCACTCAAGCCAAACGTGAGGTCGTGGCTGATGTACTTGCCAGAGAAGTCCATCTCGACTTGGGCTGACCTGTGCCACGAGTTTGTTGGCGCCTTCATGGGTGGCCATCAAGAACCAGGGCGGCCCAACGACTTGCAGCTCCTCCCACAGAAGGAAGGAGAGAGTTTGCGTAAGTACATGCAGAGGTTCAGTCAGGTGCACAGGAACATTCCAGACATCCACCTGGCAGCTGTGATAGCCGCATTCCAGTCCAACATGCGCAACCGCAGGATACGTTCCAAGATGAACGTCCGGTTGCCCAAGACTGTGAATGAGCTATACACTTTGGTGGATAAGTGTGCCTGAGTAGAGGAGGGGAGGCAACTCCACGATGAAGAAGATGGCATCAATGTTGACTTAGAGGACGGCGATGACGCCACCAGTCAGAAGAAGAAGAAGAACGTGAAATGCAACAAGAAGTGTAAGGATAAAGCAGTGTTGGCCGTTCAAGGTCGAGCACTCCTGGTACCATGATGAAGGTTAAGACCGAGGGTCCCCGTAAGGAACTTGTCGCATGCACTGATTGCCGGGAAGCTGCGGCTGCCGAGAAGGCTGGGAAGGCTGATGGTCCGTACTGCAAGAACAATCGGACTAAGGGCCACAATCTTCAAGAGTGTCATCAAGTTGAGCAACTCGTCAAGAAGCAGAGGGCTGAGTACGAGAAGCGTGACAAAGAGAAAGACCAAGATGGCGTTGGCGGGAAAGGCTAAGGCGGCAGAGGAGGTCTCCCCAGCAAAGCCCCTCAGTATGAAGGGAAACCTACCAGAGGTCGTGAGAAGAAGGAATGTGATGACAGGAGTGATGAAGGATATGAAGAGGAAACCATTGATCAGGAGTTCGAGAAGGCCACCCATGCCCTATGCATTGACGGAGGTGCATTGTTGCACTCCTCTCACCGCCAGCTTAAACAAGTGGGTGCGTGAGGTCAATGCCGTGGAGTGATGACCCACAAGTACATGGGATAAATTGTAGCCTTTTCGATAAGTAGGACTGTCGAACCCAATGAGGAGCAGAAGGAAATGACAAGTGGTTTTCAGCAAGGTAATGTCTGCAAGTGCTGAAATTGTAAGTAAGAGAGTAGTTTGATAGCAAGATAATTTGTAACGAGCAAGTAATGGTAGTAGTAACAAAAGTGCAGCAAGGTAGCCCAATCCTTTTGAGGCAAAGGATAGGCCAAAATGATCTCTTATGATAAGCAAAATGTTCTTGAGGGTACACGGAAATTTAATCTAGCCACTTTCATCATGTTGGTTTGATTTGTGTTTGCTACTTTGATAATTTGGTATGTGGGTGGAACGGTGTTTACGTATTGTTCTTACTTGAACAAACCTCCTACTTATGATTAACCCCCTCGCAAGCATCCGCAACTACAAGAAAAGTATTAAGAATAAATTCAGATCATAGCATTAAACTTTTAGATCCAATCAGTCCCTTAAGGAATAGCGCATAAACAAGGGTTTAAGCTTCTGTCACTCTTGCAACCCATCATCTAATAACTACTCCACAATGCATTCCCTTAGGCCCAAATGTGGTGAAGTGTCATGAAGTCGACGTTCACATGGCACCACTAAGGGAATCACAACATACTTATCATCAAAATATCAAACACATATCAAGTTCACATGATTACTTGCAACATGATTTCTCCCGTGACCTCAAGAACAAAAGTAACTACTCACAAATGATAATCATGCTCAAAATCAGAGGGGTATTAAATAGCATAATGGATCTGAACATATGATCTTCCACCAAATAAACCATATATTAATCAACTACAAGATGTAATCAACACTACTACTCACCCATAAGCACCAATCTATAGTTCTGATACAAAGATTGCACACAAGAGATGAACTAGGGTTTGAGAAGAGATGGTGTTGTTGAAGATATTGATGGATATAGCCCTCCCCAAGAAGGGAGAGTTGTTGGTGATGATGACGACGACGATTCCCCCTCCGGGAGGGAAGTTCCCCCAGCGGAATCGCTCCACCGGAGCGCAAAAGTGCTCCTGCCCAGGTTCCGTCCCAACTTGGCGGCTCTGCGTCCCGAAAGTCCTCCCCTTATTTTTTCTAGGTCAAAATGACTTATGTACCAGACGAGGGGCACCAGAGGTGGGCCGAGGTGAGCCTAACCCACCAGGGAACGCCTTGGCTCCCTAGCATGCTAGGTGGGTTGTGCCCACCTGGTGGGCCCCCTCTGGTACTTATTGGCTCCAAAAATCCTCATTTATTCCATAAAAAATCCTCGTGAAGTTTCAGCTCATTTGGAGTTGTGCAGAATAGGTAGACTGACATAGCTTTTTCAGGTCCAGATTTCCAGCTACCGGAATTCTCCCTCTTTGTGTGTACCTTGCACATTATGACAGAAAAGGCCTTAGATTACTCCAAAAAGCATTATTATGTAATAAAACAACACCAATAAAGAAGGTAAACATGATGCAAAATGGACGTGTCAACTCCCCCAAACTTAGACCTCGGTGTCCTTAAGCGAAAACCTAAATTGAAAAACATGTCCACATGCTTAGAGAGAGAGGTGTCGATAAAAACAAAAATACGGACATAGAAGCATCATGTAACTTATTATAACAACAACAAACTTTAGCATAAAACTTTGATCATAGACTTCTCATGAACAAGTAGCAATTCATCACAACATCGAAGCATAAAGTATAAACTCTATTGGACCAACAAACTATGTTCTCGGTCAACTTTGCAACTACAATTCATCATCTTTTCAGGAAGGGTCACGTATCAGAGACTTTAGGCAAGTCCACATACTCAACCATCATTTAGTACTCTATGATTTCTAACACTCACCGCATACACATGAGCAAACTATTTCAACCGTACACATAGAAAGATTGGGTCTTATAGTTTTGCCTCCCAACGTATCAAGGGTGATGTCAACAATAATAACTCATGCTACCCATATTCAACCAGATATATGTGCCTAGATCTTTCCTCACCACATGATGGTTGCCAAAGGAGAAAATAAAAAGGAATAGAGAGAAGAACTTCAACTCTCGCATGAAAGTAAATACATAAAAGTGTAAAAGATAGGCCCTTCGCAGAGGGAAGCAGAGGTTGCCATGCGCTTTTTGTTTGTATGCTCAACCCCTTAGTGCAAGAGAATGTCATGTTATATTGCCCCTTATGATGGCAACCTTTATTATGCAATCTGTCGCTTTTATTCTTCACCATCACAAGTTCGTATAACTCTCAATTTTCTCTTACACTAAATGATCTAACACTTTTAGAAGCAATTTTTATTGCCTTGTTGCACCAATGGCAACTTACTTGAAGGATCTTACTCAATCCATAGGTAGGTATGGTCGACTGTCAAAACAAGATTTGGGTTTGAGGGTTTTGGATGCACAGGTAGTATCTCTACTTGGTGTGGAATTTTTGGCTAGCAAAGATGGGGGGCAAACACCACATGTTGAGGATCTATGACAATACAGCTTCTATGTGAATATGAACAAACATAAATCATTCTGCTATCTTCCTTGTCCAAAGTCAACAACTTTGGCATATAATATTTTGATGGGTTCTCACAATCAAAAAAGATTTCCGGGATAGTGTATTTGCATGTGAATCTTCTCTTCCCTCATTAATTCTTTCATGAGTTGCATCATTGACCAATGCTATGTTTGTCAATCTACAATAAAATTTTCTACTTATACTTTTCCTTGTGTTATGTCATTACTCACCATAAGATCAGCATATGATCTTTTTCATTTGTTTCTTTTCTTTTATTGACACATGAAAGTAAAAAAAGCAAAACTCAAACTAAACTTTATTATATATCTCGCACACGATTACAAAGATAGATCACTAAGCAAACTCTTGAAAAGAAAGTATCAAACTAAAGTTTTATTCAACTAAAGCAAAAGATAACTATGGATCAAACTAAGAAAACTAAAGGCAAAAGATAGTGGAGGTGATAAGATACCGGGGCACCTCCCCCAAGCTTGGCGAAAGCCAAGGGGAGTTCCCATACCCGATACTCAATTTTCTTTTGATGATGAAGGAGGTGGTGGTGATGAAGTAGTAGCGATCTTGTCCTTAGGTCTTGCTACCTATTGAGCTTGCGTTGGTTTTCCCTTGAAGTGGAAAGGGTGATGCAGCAAAGTAGTATAAGTATTTCCCTCATTTTTGAGAACCAATGTATCAATCAAGTAGGAGACAACACACAAGTCACCAAATACCTGCACAAACAATCAACAACTTGCACCCAACGTGATAAAGGGGTTGCCAATCCCTTCACAGTCACTTGCAAAAGTGAGATTTAATAGATAAACGGTAAAGTAAATATTTTTGGTATTTTTGGTTTATAGATTGGAAAGTAAAGGTTGCAAAATAGTAGATCGGAAACTAGTAAGATGTAAACGAGATTC
Source organism: Triticum aestivum (assembly GCF_018294505.1). NCBI lineage: Eukaryota > Viridiplantae > Streptophyta > Magnoliopsida > Poales > Poaceae > Triticum > Triticum aestivum. Next base: position 564,546,376 of record NC_057813.1, read on the forward strand.
AATAATATGGAAAAGAGACCCGGGGGCGATAGGTTTCACTAGTGGCTTCTCTCAAGATAGAAAATATTATGGTGGGTGAAGAAATTACTACCGAGCAATTGATAGAAGAGCGCATAATTATGACGACATCTAAGGCAATGATCATGAACATAGCCATCACGATCTTGTCAAGTAGACCGACTCTTGCCTGCATCTACTACTATTACTCCACACATCAAGCGCTATCCAACATGCATCTAGAGTATTAAGTTCATAAAGAACGGAGTAACGCATTAAGCAAGATGACATGATTTAGAGGAATTAACTCAAGCGATATGATGAGAACCCAACCTTGTTATCCTTGATGGCAACAATACAATACGTGCCTTGCTGCCCCTACTGCCACTGGGAAAGGACACCGCAAGATTGAACCGAAAGATAAGCACTTCTCCCATTGCAAGAAAGATCAATCTAGTAGGCCAAACTAAACCGATAATTCGAAGAGACTTGCAAAGATATCAAGTCATGCATATAAGAATTCAGATAAGAACCAAATAATATTCATAGATAATCTTGATCTTAAATCCACAATTCATCAGATCTCAGCAAACACACCGCAAAATAGTACTACATCGAATAGATGTCCAAGAACATCGAGGAGAACATTGTATTGAGAATCAAACAGAGAGAAGAAGCCAACTAGCTAATAACTATGGACCCGAAGGTCTGTGCTAAACTACTCACACTTCATCGGAGAGGTAATGGTGTTGATGTAGAGGCCCTCCATGATCGAATCCCCCTTTGGCAAGACACCGGAAGAGGCCCCTAGATGGGATCTCACGGGTACAGAAGGTTGCGGCGGTGGATAAGTGCTTTCGTGGCTCTCCTGTAAGTTTTCCGGGTACAAAAGTATATGTAGGCGCAAGAACTATGTCAGGGGAGCCACGAGGAGCCCACGAGGGTGGGGGCGCGCCCTCCGGCCTCGTGGCTTCCTCGTTGCATCTCCGACTTGATTGCCAAGTCTTGTGGTTTGCTTTCGGTCCAAGAAAGATCATTGCGAAGGTTTCATTCCGTTTGGACTCTGTTTGGTACTCCTTTTCTGCAAAACTCTAAAACAGACAAAAAGAAACAGACACTGACACTGGGCCCTCAGATAATAGGTTAGTCCCAAATAATATAAAATAGCATATAAATGCCTATTAAACATCCAAAAAAGATAATATAATAGCATGGAAGAATCAAAAATGAAGATCATAATCCTTTCCTCACATGGGACAATGCTCTAATAATGAAGATCATCACACTTTTATTTACTTACAACTCAAGAATTACAACTCAATACTTAGGACAAAATATGACTCTATGTGAATTCCTCTGAAGGTGTACCATGATGTGCAGTGATTCAAGAGTGACATGTATGGAAAAATTATGAACGGCGGCTTTGCCACAAATACAATGTCAACTAGATGATCATGCAGAACAATATGACAATGATGAAGCATGTCATAATAAATGGAACGGTGGAAAGTTGAATGGCTATATCTTAGGATGGCTATGGAGATGCCATAATAGGAAGGTATAGTGGCTGTTTTGAGGAATGTAATAGTGGGTGTTATGGTACCGGCGAAAGTTGCGCGGCACAAGAGAGGCTAGCAATGGTGGAAGGGTGAGAGTGTGCATAATCCATGGACTCAACATTAGTCATAAAGAAATCACATACTTACTGCAAAAATCTACAAGCCATCAAAACAAAGTACTACACGCATGATCGAATGTCATGTGCACTGCCTTGTACATGTTAGCCACCATATCATGCTTAGTCGCTGCTGCAACCTCACCACTTTACCCCTTCCTTTCCCATAAGCTTAAATAGTCTTGATCTCGCGGGTTTTGAGATTGCTGAGTCCTCGTGACACACCAGATACTATCACAACAGTTGCAGGTGCCGATGATACCAGTGCAGGTGATGCAACCGAGCTCAGATGGGAGCTCAACGAAGATCTTAGTTGTTGCTATGTTTCATTTCATGTTGGTCAGTAGTGGAGCCCAGTTGGGACGATCGGGAATCTAGCAGTTGGGTTATCTTCTTTTCTTTTGGCTTCGTCCGTAGTCGGACTATGTGTGTACTCTGAATGATGTATGATTTATTTAAGTACTTGTGTGAAGTGGCGATTGTAAGCCAACTCTTTATCCCATTCTTGTTCATTACATGGGATTGTGTGAAGATGACCGTTCTTGCGACAAAACCACAATGCGGTTATGCCTCTAAGTTGTGCTTCGACACGTGGGAGATATAGCCGCATCGTGGGTGTTACAAGTTGGTAATCAGAGCCATCCCCGACTTAGGAGCCCCCTGCTTGATTGTTTGTTGGCGTTGTTGAGTCTAGAACAAAAATGTTTTGAGTCTTAGGATTATATATATCAGAGAGTAGGATTCTTTTTACTGCTCAGTCTCTTCGTCGCTCTGGTGAGGTCTCCTGACGTAGATGTTTTGACTTTCCTCTCCTCAAATTTCACTAATTTTTTTTAGGATCATGCGGATATTTTGGAATCGTTCCGATGGTTTTGTAACGAGAACATTGTTCTTGGTGCCTCCTGTCTATTATGTGGCATTGACCCAGGGAGTTGAGCACCGAGGTGTTGTCGTCATAATTTTATCGTTGCAGTTCTGGAATACTTGAGTTTTGCCGACATCGAAAATCTCTTTTATGCAGTTGTTTGTGAGATAACCTCGACGCCACCCAGTACTATGGCGGGAGTTCGGGAGTATTGCCATAGCTCGTATAACAGATGCTTTTCGAAGGTTGAGGTACACGATTTCCGAAGGTTTCTTGGTTATGTGTTGACGGATGGATACAACTTGGATGTAGGTATTGTTAGTTTTGGGTGAGATATATATTGCTTCCCCTGTATCCCCAACACCAGATTGCATAACCAGAAAGTTTTGGGAGTTTATAGGTGGGAATTCAAGTAGCTCCTAGAATATCTTTCCGACACATGCATGATATGAGATTGGGGTTCGATGTCTAGTGGTCCGCCTTTCCACGGTCGTTTTTACAGTGGTCTCGTTGTGTCTTAAAGAACCCTTGGCTATGCTGGTTCGGGGACACTTCGTATGTCATGTGCACTGCCTTGTACATGATGGTGTTGTACGATCGAGTCCGTGTGGGCCCCACCACAAAAACTTCGGACGAAATCTCTATCATATGTTTGTTCCGGCTTATTCTACAAGCCAAATCCTTTGTTTTGTTTTATATGTGATATTCAAGTTGCTTCGAAGTAAAATGTTGAATCCATACCTTTCCTAAATGGTGTTCTCATATTGCTATGTGAATAGTAATCCTTTTGATCATTGAGGTTGTCATGTTAATTCTCTTCCAACCGGTGCGCTTCTCTTCGAGATGATCCCATCATTCTCCCCATCCGCAAGATCAATTCTAAGTTTTCTCAATGGTGTTTGTTTCATCTGTCCCAAGTTGCCTTTGTTTTCCGCCCTCCCACCCTTTTCTTCAAGGATTCAGATTTCTTAATCGGGTATCCATTTTATTGATGGGAAGTCTCTCCATTCTTTTCCGTCAATGTTTTTATCCGGTGATTCTCAGGAATATACTAACGGAGCTTCAAGTTTATTATTCTTCGTCTCTTTTCTTCTCCGGTGGATTTACCTCAAGCTTTCGGTGTTGATCATATCCATATCCTCGTTCAAATGCTATCCCATGCCGGTGCCTCTCATGATTGTTCACCTCTCTCTATTCTTATCTGGAGTGCTCAAGATATCTCGAAAGGTTCGTGTTTCCATTCTCAATCAGTTCAAGCTATTTGGAGATTATTATCTCATTCAAGTCATTTAATTCAACCGGCGCAATCCCCCCTTTCAATCAATCGTTCAACGGTGTTTTCCTTTTGAGTGGGCCCTAACCCACAGGTCTTTTTCCAGGATATTTCCTGACTCTCCTAATTTTCCCGGAGCTATTCCCAAATTCATTTCAAAGTTTGACAGAAGAATGAATTTTCATCACTCATATTCCTTCTCCAAGATCGATTTAAAATTATTTTTCATTGTTGGCTCAACCTCTTTGTTTTTCATTCTTCTGGAGTGTCTCAACAATTCATGGTGGTGTTTCTCGTCATCATTCTGGAATTTTGAAGACCAAAGAAGAGTTTCTCTTTAGTCCTTACCCGTTCTTCCAAAGATGCGTAGTTCAAGCTTGATGCCATCCTCTCGTAATTGTTTTCGATTGTGAGAATTCTTTTCACCCATCCAGAGCAATTTAGGAGTCTCTTCAGTTTGATTCTCCGGAGCCCATCATCTCAGAATTATTCATTCTTAGCTTTCAGCTCTCATTCTTCAAATCTTACCAGCCAATCATTCAAATACCCTCTAATCAGTTCATGATCTCTTTGTTCTCTTGCATCTAAATCCCCTCAAGTATCTTCATTCGTTTTCCAAATCTTCCGGGCGAATTGTGCCTTTGCCACGTTCATTTTCAATTCTTACGGTGGTTCGTTCAAGAGTTCTCTTCCTTGGTTATCATATCAATTCATTCGTTCTTTCCAATCCTATCGGTGGTTGTTGAAGACCTTCCTCAAGTTTATGCTATATCTCTCTTAATCCTTTCTACGAGAATAAGTAGTATGCCAAATCCATTGCTTGCCATCAATTTAATTAGTGAAGGATGAGCATAATGTAATTCTTATTCTTGTTTCATCGAGTAAATTCAATTCCTTATTCTAGAGGTTCATCAAAATTCTTGATTTCATTTATTCTTCTTTCTTTCCGGAGTTCCAAGTTTTCTAGGTTATATCATTTCAAAGCTTCATCTTATCACTGCAAGACTTCACCTTATGTTTTCAACTTCCCTTTCTTTTTATCATCCTTTTATTATCGGAGTTCTCCATGGAGGCTCTACATGATGGTTCATCAAGGATTTAATTCCTTCTCGAAATGTTCATCGAGATTCTTTTCAGAGGAGTTCAAGCATTCTCCATCTTGCATTCCAAAGTGCAATTCTCCTACCTTATCTTTTGAGATGGTGTTATATCATTCTTGACAATTTCCATTCTTGTTTCGCGATTCACATGTTGTCAAGAATGAGGTATTTTAAATCCATTAATCTCTTCATTGGAGTTATCTTGGTATAGATTTCACCTAAAGCCTTCCCTAAGGAATGTTGCTATTTGTGGTGCTTATCAATGATCCAAGTTTTCTCCTATCCTCTCGACAAAAGCAGTTTTTATCTCTTCATTGATCTCAAGCAAGCATTTGTTTTCGGTAGTGGCAGAATTTCACCTCAAATTTTGAGAAGTTTTCCACAAGCCCACTACAAGCTTATTCGTTTCGTTGTTGGGTTTCCAACAACTCCGCTCTAACCTTCTTGGAAGGGTTCTTTCCATGTTCTTTGGTGGTAGAAGTTATCATTTTCTTCACCATTCTGTTATTCCAATGATCTATCTTCTATTCTTTCTTCCGGAGGCATGGTAATGTTGCTCTCTTTACTCATCTTCTCGAATTGAGGATCATGTTCTTTTCGTGCTTATCCATTTAACCGAAGTGTTGTGTCATCTCTTCAAGTTCTTTTCATCTTATCAAGTCTTGCATCTCTTTTCTATCGGAGTGCTGTCCAAATTCTGTCATTCTTGTTCCTTGGCTATCACATTATACCAATGTGGTCATATTCTTTTCGTTCGTCAAGCTCTTATTTCCATGTCTTTCAACCTACAAGGTTCTCGTGATGTTCCTTGTTCCTCTTTGTTAACAGAGTGTTTGCAATCTTGTTCATCTCCATTGTATTCTTTCTTTAAATTTGTTCAACATCTCAAGGTTCTTTGGTTTCACTCGTTTGTTGGAGAAGCAACTTTGTTTTACCTCTTCTCTTCCTCTTCCGTTTCTCTCCGATGCCATCCTAGATCACGGGACGAGATCCTCTTGTAGTGGTGGAGTGTTGTAATGCCCCAAGACCGGAGCTTCAGATGCCTTCCAGGGTTTCCGAGATTCATTGTGTGATTTGTTTTTGCTTGTTGCATTTTTCGTTGCATCATGTGCATGGCATCATGTCATTATGTCTTTAATCTTTCCAACTCAACTAAATGAACTGTATGGATCTTCGATCCATTTAAATTGAGGAAACTCACATGGTGGGTTCTCTTTAAAACATACCCTCCCGATATTTAGGGAGATATTATAAAATATTCCATTGTTTTGGAATCACCCATGAACCCACTTGCATATTAAATCCCTTGGCCTTTTCTTCTTCAAGTTTTGACTCTCTAACCTTGTCAATAATTCTTTTACCATTTTCCGGAGCTCCACCAAAAATCCTCAACATTTTTGGACCTTCCCTACCCTCACTTCCTATTCAAATCATTTGAATTTTAAATCAAATGAGTTGAATTCAAATCTTTCAATCCTGGCCTTTTCTATTTTCCTCGGAACAAGCACATTTTTGTGAGTTCGGGAAAATTATCCGCGTGTCCAACTTCTTCCCCTAACCTCTCTTTCTTTCTTTCTTATCTTTGTTTTTTTCTTTTTCTCTTCTTTAGAGTGAGAGTGAGAAGAGAGCCCACCAACCAGGCGCGCCTCCGCCCCCAAGGTCCATCTGCGCCTAGGCCCAGCCGTCTCTAACCCTAGCACCGAGCCCCCCTCCCCATCTCTCCCTCTCGTTC